>NC_056731.1:1342965982-1343123482 GCF_019279795.1 Protopterus annectens
AGAGATACTGACTTTCAGATTTTTACTAAGCAGATGCTCCTGATTTTTTTTTAATTTTGTAAATCTGTTAATCTCTGAAGTGAGCCAACTAGGCAAGGTTCTTCAAATTAATGACCCAACAGAAACTCCTCTAAGATCTTATACAGCTGCCACCCCTACCTTTGTCTTCCTGTTTTCAAAGACTTTTAACGACTTCAGCTCAATCGGGCATTAAAATACACTGGGTTATCTGGTCTACTGCATAGCTTCTTACTTTGTGAATCTTTCTCCCCATATTTTCATCTTAGTCCATATACAACATCCCTCAGGATACTAAAGGTCCTGTTCATATATGATGCCCCTTCAAAACAATTCTCCCTCCCAAGCTCTTCCCTAGAAAACAAATCTAATTTGTACTCTAGGTTTTTTATTCCCTTGAACATTTCTGGACACCTTCCAATAACCTGGCATACATCCTGAAGTATAATTTCCAGAAATGGTTGTGTAATTTAAATGAGGCCTCAACACCATGTTATACATATAAAGACATTATTCTGCTTCCCTGGAATCTACCTATTTGCCTATTTTATAATGTATTTTTTATGTACAAGCTACAAGCCTGCTATACTGAGCATAGTTTTTAACACTGGGCAAAACAACTAAAATGAAACACAGACTAACTTCATATGGTGACTATACAGAATACTTTAGTTTGCCCATTTCACTATCTAATGGAAAAAGCTGAGGATCCTACTAACCAGCAGCTTATGTCTTCTCATGTCTAGAGAAACACCATAAATTCATCTCAAGAATTCATGACTACGATTTTTGACCAAACAATCTTTTCAGGAAGGTATGTTTAGTTATTTACTATCCTTTTAAAGAATAAAAAATGCATTCTATGCAGTTTTGATTCTGTACCTGCCAAACCGCAAAGCTTCCCCCAGGTCAGACATTCTAACTTGTTTCATCTACTTGTGAATTTCACCCAGCATTAAGGAAACAGCAGTCTTGGTTGAGGTGACATTTAGATATTCATGAGGGTGCTTTGTGTAAATGTTGGCATCCCAGCAATGAGGACTTGTATTACGGACTGACCCTACCCAATGGGCTGGTGGTGGGTGGGCAATCTGCGTCACTGTGGAGGCTCCCAATGTCTTCCCTATGTGGGTGTATACTCTTCTGCATCCACTATAAAATCTACCTCTCATAGGAGGCTTGTTAATCCTACTTCCTCCCAAGGCACAGTATTTTCATGCCAGACAAACTATAAGGAGGCCTATGCAGAATGCAGGCTCCCCTCCCACCCTAGTAAAGACACCACCATCCTCCCCAGCCTGTGCCTTCAAGCATCAGAGTCACTAATCAAACTTGTACTGAAGTCAAGTCTTTGCCTCTCTATGCCACTAGCATTGGCTTTGTGGAAAATAATCCTTGTATACCATAGGCTGTCTTTATCTTCAGAATGTAACCTTCTGCTGTAATATGCCTCTATTACACTCATTTGGTAATAACTCCCCATCACATTTGCAACATCAAAAATGATTCCAAAACAGAAAAATATAAACAATGATTACCAGTCCAAAACAGCAAAATCCGACATCTATTGAAAGAAGATTAAGTGTTTTTGTAGAGGGGTGAGCACCCCCAAATTATGATGACACTATATGCTAACTTAAATATAACTGTGCTTTCAAGTATAGGAATACTCCATGTTACTGCAACTGTAGATTTAGTATGTGTTCTCCCTCATTCACTCTAACAGTCCTGACACTGAAAGGATCACACATATTGTCCCTGTTATTACAACAGGCACCCCCCCCTTATGGCGTATGGATTCCTATGAAGTATTTAAATGATTCCATCATATCATCCCACAACCATTTTCTTTGAAACTGCAAATTAAGTTCTTCTAATCTTTCTTTATACAATTCTGGTGAATATTATTTCCATGTTCATCTCCTAACAGATGCCATTTTCGTGTTATGATCTTAGAAAGATGAGGTCTCCAAACTTGAAAAAAAGTATTCTAGACATGACCTCACCAAATGTTTATAATAATTAATGGCTTGCTTTCTACTGGTGATGCTTTATGTTAAAATATCACAAAGATTTCCCTTGCAACTCTGTTGCCTTGCCTACTTTTACAGAATCTGAAACAACTATCATTTTCTCTTACAGCTGCAGAGTACTTTTCTGCATTACTGCTTCACACATGGACTCTGTATATATTCTGAATGTGATTTTAATTTGTCACATTTCAAACTCTTTCCTCCATCCTGCTAAGCCCCTCAGCCCTTCTCTTCATCCATCTTTCTTACATGCAGGTCATACTTCTCTCAAATTCCATATACACAACTGCATAACCTTGCCCTTCTTGGCATTAAGCCCCTGACACACACTCCCCTTTTATGTACTGCAATAGTATCCCAGTTGCTTGGATGTGCACAGACTGTATGTGGCCTCCCTTGTTCTATGAGCACTGGTTGAACGACTGAACTAACAGATGCCACATCTGCTGCAGTTTGCTTCCTCACTAATGAATGCATCTCCAGTTTTAACAAAAGAGCATCACACAAGTGCATCTGCCTGTTGCACCAATATGTACTCCACTGATCTCCATACTGTCCATTTTTCCTGGGACAGCCTACTATACCTGGTTTTGTGATCTGCATCTATATAGTTTTAAACACCAATGGCAGATTATTTTGAGGGTTGCTAATCACTATTGGTTTTACAGCATATCATTCAGTTGACTTTTCACAAAATCAAGGAATATTTTTTGAGCTTGGGTCAGTGGTTTAACTGTGCTTCTTTCAAGTACAGGTTAAGCGTAAAGACTGATTCAGAGTTGTTGCCAACAGTCTTTGGCAAGAAAGATGGTTTATCTTCATATACACCCTTTCATGATGAAAAGACAAATATAGTTTACACAACAGGGATCTGCAATTGTACACCCTCGACTTGAGGCAAGAGCAATGACAAAATTGGTGCTTTTTGAATAGGTTCACAAATTAGTACTAGGCTAACGGCCCATGTGGACCATGTTAAGCCTAGCCAATTATTCCATGCGGGAACCAAACCCTGCACCTTTTTTTCAGGTAAAACCTTAACCATTAGGTCAACCTCCCATTTTTAAAGGACTCCCTACTCTTTTAAATAGATGCTATGGGATGTTTTACATCCACATGAGCTATCACCAATTCAAGCAGATGAGGTCTTGGTTGAACATCTCATCAGAAAGCCGACACACTCAGGAGTGCAGCACCTCCCTTATTCTGCGGTGTCAGCATTCACTCTACCTAGTGTGGGGAAAGAACTCACAACCTTCTGCACCAAAGGCAAGTGTGTTACCTGTTGGCCCACTCATACAAGTTCATAAGTAAATACATTACTAGACTACCAGCCTGAAGACTTACAAGTCTAGCCAATAACCAGAAGTCAGAATCAAACTGAGTAGTTTGTATAAGAAGGTTTTGCATTTACTGTATCTACTGGTTCAAATGGAAAGCTCAAAATCTGGAATGACAAAAATATGTTTTTAGTAGTTTTATGGGAAGAAATCCTTTTAGAAAAGCTATATAACAGGGACTCTGCTGTTATATATAGACAGGTTAGAATACCTGTAGAAATTGGAGGGACATGAACTTAGACTGATTAATAAGACAACTGTTTAATCAAATAGATGTTTTAAACAAATCAGAAACTTTGTAGTAGGACAACTTAAAAACGATCAAGACATCACAAACCAGTAGCAAATCGATAACAAAATAAGATTTTCTTTTTGTATTTGGTCTCCCATGTTTCTTCAGGATATTAAATATTTGGATGGACAACTAACGACTGTTAGGAATCAAAATACTATCTTCCAAGCAGGCATGATTCTGAGTTTTTTTCACACACCCCCGGGGCCTGTCCAAAATCTCCTCTACCATCACCAAGGCAGACTGGCACTCTCACAGTCAGGGATAGGTGGTAGAGATTGGGCCAGCTTGTCAGTCATGTGGAGTAATCTACAATCTCTCCAGCAGAGTACACATCTCATGGCTCTTTCAAGCTAAGCCAGTGGTTACCACAAGGGGAAGTATGCCTCTTTCTGCTGAATTCCCCTTAGCACAGCAATAATTAAACAGTAAGTAGAACTTGTTCACTTGGACCAAACTCCTTGGGGTAGAACACCTAGCAGTCCTGCCAGGTGTCACCTATACGGTGAGCTAAAGCTGTCTCCATTTTCGAAAGATATTATTTGAGTCAGCAAAGGCCACTCACTCCCATTCTCCCCTGACAGCTCCTACAGGCATCTGAGCTGCTATTCAAACATAGGCTGCCCATGCTGTAGCCAGGGCTTTATCCCTCTATGCCACACAGCTATCCTAGGATTCTGAGCTTTGATACAGGAATGTAATAGCTAACCTTACTGATGTTAGTTAGGATGTGTAGAAGCAAGGGATACTGCACAAGAGTATCTGGCACACTAACAGAGGATATCATGGCTGCCTCAGGTAAACGTGAGCTATAAGGATTAGGTTTGGCCTTGCCATGTTTTTACCTTGAGTAATAGCTTTTGAATAAAAAGAAATGGAGGAATGGTATACATTAAGGTTTTTGTCCATACAAGAGAGAAAGTTTTCCAAACTATTTCACAAGAGAGCAAAATATGCTTCTTGATTGTTGTGGTGTGTGGCTAACAAATACATTTCTGGTAGATCCCTCATCTGTACAATGTCATGACAATATGTGTTAATATAGTTTCCATTTATTAGCCAAAATCACTGTCCTTCTTAAAGGATTTGATAAGTGATTCTGTAAATCTATAACATGAATCAAACTAAGTTGAAGGTTGTGTGTCAAGTCCATTCTCAAATCAAGACTGCTTCTTTGTACAGCCAGAAGTCTACGATTTCTCCCTGTTGATATGTCACATTAATGTTGTTTATTGTCAGTACTGATCTGAGGGTGTCTGTATTGAAAACTGTCTTGAAAAACCTATGAGGGCCAAGCAAACTGCTTTCATCCTCAGGCATATGTGAAGGCATCTCTCCTGTTAAAGATAGTTGCCCTGCACCTATGATTTGCTGAAATGAGCTCCCAAAGCACAATCCAAAGAATCTAATTGTAAATATACATTTTGGATGGATGAAACAATGTAATTGTAACGGATAAGCTTGCCTTATGACTAAACCATAGGAATTATTTCACAGACCTCAGAGTAGGAATAATTATCCTCAGTAGACCCATTAAATGTTTCCACAGACTTTTAAGGCAACACAGAGTTTTTTCTGTTGTTTAGCAATGCATGAGTTACTAGACGTATCAAGAGAACAGAACATATAAACCAAAGAACTTATAAAAACTTGGTGTGACAGGCTTGTAGCTGAGAGAAGTCTGCTGGTACTGTAAATCTCTGTGACAAAAAAGGAGAACTATGGCACACTAAATCTGAGTGAAGAAGTCATGAATAACTTCTTGTAATTTAGTGTTATTCTAAGAGACTGGAACAGGACAAATGAATAATTTACAGGTTCATAGTTAAATAGTAGGCCATCAGTTTGCACACTGTTGCAAGCCTAGCCAATAACCAATGGTCAGAACCAAAACCTGCATCCTGCAGCTTGTATGTGTGAGGTAAAGTTATTAACCATTATGGCACCCCTCACTCCGTTTATTAGCAATTCTCTTGCCTCTGTGACTGTCAAAGGAAAATGGTTACGCCTTCTGATATGCACAAAGTCTAAACTTTTGGTTAATACCATGGGGGTGCAGAGAGATGAGACAGTACTGCTGAAAACAGTTGAAGTAGCCTAAGTTATATGGAACGTACCTTGCCAAGGATCAAATGACTGGCCAGCTTCCAGAGCTTTGGGGCACCTTCCATGCACCTAACTGTTGTAGAGTTCAAGGAGAATGACAAATACAGTGGTTAGGGCAGAAAACCCTCAGAGCTTTCTTGCCTCAGTTCAAGGAAGGCAGGAGCCCTGCCAACTAAGTCTATGCATGGAGAAAGGGGAAGGAAAATATCCTCACCCTGGCATAAAATGCAACAAAAGGGAGGAAGATGAAGGGAAGATTTTCCTAATGCAACAGTGATCCATTCTAGCATCTACTGTTATAAGTTTACTTAAACAACTGTATTATTTTCATCATCAAATCACTGTTGCAGCAGCCTAACTATATAGGTTAAAGACCATAGCTTAATATGAAAGGGATTTCTGGTTAAAGGCTTATAGTGCATGCATATCTGAACTGCTTCTTACTGAAGTTGGTGCGCCTTGTTTGCTGTGGCATAGACTGGATTTGGGCCTGCTGGATCTAGCTTTGTTTGTGTAACTTGAGCACCAATCCAGGCATTCTCTAAAGTATTCAATTGTATTTATTACTGCTTGGTAGTAACTTGATTAAAGTGTAGCTATCATTCTAAGTCTTTTGGATGAAGCACTAGGGCTTCAGACCAGTTGTTTTACATTAGGAAGGTTTGTGGCATGCACTGTGGTGGCAGGACAGGTAGCTTTCATCCTTCTAAGTTGGGAACTGCTGATTGAGAGCCCAGTGTCTGTTATTCTTAAAGTGTATTAGTTCTGGTTTAAGCACTTGGGCTTCAGGCCAGTTATTTTACATTAAGAAGGTTCGTGGTCTGCACTCTTGTGGGAGAAGAGGCTGGACTTCTGAGCTGGGAATTTCTGGTTAAAGGTTTATAGTGCCTGAATATTTGAACTGTATCTTACTGAAATTGGTACACCTTGTTTGCTGTAGCATAGACTAGATCCAGGCCTGCTGAATCTAGCTTTGTTTATATGCTTGTTGTTTGTTTGCTTGTTATTTCCCTGGAACGCTAATTCCACCTAATACGCGGCTTCTCAGTGCTTCTGTGGATTACTAGTGATATCTGCATTGCTTACTGTACTTATTTCCTTCTTTCACTTGAAAGAAAGTTACCTGTAACACATTGCACTTAAGTTACCTGGCACTTGCTCACTAAAGCAATTATATAAGTCAGCACTAAAAATAAAAAAGCACTACACCCTCACTCCCCACTGGCCCTTGTTTTCAATTATAAAGGAATTCCCAATATTATTCTAGCATGTCCAAAGGTCAGTTGTCAATCTCCTCTCCGGTCCAGCTGGTGAATCTGGGAATCTTGAGGCAATATTACAAGTGCCTCATGTACACAGACAACCCTCTCCTCCTCCCAACAAATTCCAACACATGTGAGAGATGCAACCATATAGCCAAGCTGGAGGCTAAGCTCTCTCAACTCAGTACTGGCATAACCAGTCAGGAGGAGAAGGAAACCACACTCACTACAATTCCAGTCTCACATAGACCTACCACGACAGCAAACCAAACACATAATCACACAAAAACATACTCAGAGGCTCTAAATAAAGATCTGCCTAAGCAGCAGAGACCTCCAAAGCAGACACCCAAGCAACCGCTACCCCAAAACAAAACACGTGCAACACATATCTCACAAAGCCAGTGTGCCGAACAGTCACAGCCCTTAAGACTAAACAACACACCTGATACACTTGTAAAAGGTGACTCTATTGTCAGGCTCACCAGGCTGAACAAGGAGACGGTCACGGTGAGCAGCCTGTCGGGTGCTAGGATCCGCCACATAACACAAGCACTCCGGTCACTCCAAGGCAAGCACAAATATGACTCAGTCATTGCCCATGCTGGTGTGAATGACCTGAGACGTACCTCCCTGGACTACATGAAAAGAGACATAGAGGAGCTCTCAGAGCATGTAGCCCAGGCCGGTATGACCCTGACCTTGAGTAACATCTTACCCTCACCAAGAATGATGCCACAATATGAAGACAAGATGATCAATTTCAACAATTGGCTTAAGTACTGGTGTCATTCAAAGGGGATCCAATGCCTGTCAGCTTGGGATAATATGCTCGACAAGCCACGATGCTTCGCTAGGGACGGCTTGCACCTGTCACCCCTGGGCTTTCGGATATTGGCAAAGGCTCTTGCTACCCCCATAGTGCCTTTTTTAGGCAAGGCTCAAAAGACAAACCCACCTCCATAGGTATCACAAGGGATAAGGAACTAAGAGTAATGCTACTCAATGCCAGAAGTCTAAACCTCAAGATGCACGCACTCGAAACTCTCCTTAGCATGGAGAACATCAATATCTGCGCAGTAGCAGAAACCTGGTTCAGGGCTCCCGAGAGCACCCCAGCACTACCAGGTTATACCTCATACCATGCTTTTCGGCCCCAAAACTTGGACCGAACCACAAAAGGAGGGGGAGTATCGATATTCATCAAAGATACCCACACCTTCAGGTTGGTGGCAAAGCACGAAGCATCAGAGACTATCCATGTGCAACTAACAGTGGGTAAAACTGCCTTCCAGTTTATAGCCTGCTACAGACCATCCTCCCAAACCCAGGAACCCCACTCGGCCTTCCTGACAACACTGGAAAATATGAAGGTCTCTCCAAACACCATTATATTGGGCGACTTCAACTACCCAAACACAGACTGGGAGCATTACTCTAGCTCCAACACCCTAGCCCAAAGGTTCCTAGAATTTATAAACTCAAATGCTATGGAACAACTCGTTACCACTCCCACAAGAGGGGAAAACATACTGGACCTGATCATCACCAACATGGGGACTCTATGCTCCAGACCAGAAGTGTATCCCTCACCGGTAAGATCAGACCATAAACTAATCTCACTGGATATTCACATCCTGACCCCACCCCCTGCCCAGAAAACCACAGTGAAAAACTTCTCTAAAGCAAATTTCACACTCCTCAAAACCGAAGTGGAATCCTTCAAAGCCCCGGCCTGTGGAAAATACGGCCCAGACCGCAGAATCCTTTATAAATGCATTCTATGAACACCTTCAGGAATGCATGGATCATGCAAACCCAAATAAAACCAAGACCCAATCCTCCAAAGGCAGACGTCCTGTCTGGTGGACCCCAGCCATAAACAAACTATACAATAGAAGGAGGAAGCTACTAAATGATAGAGCAAAATCCCAAAAGGGAAGGCATCACTGATCAGTATTAGCAAAAACTAGGGCACTCATAAAATTGTCTAAGGCCAGCTTCGAGAGAAAAATTGCACAGGACACTAAGGATAATCACAAGGCTTTCTTTAGTTATGTTAGGAACCTGGGTGGTAATTCCCAGATATGCTCAGAATTAGCCCAAAATGACAAAAAATACACCAAACCTACAGACATTGTCAACATCCTAGCTGACAACTTCTCCCCCCGTCCCCACCAAAAGGGCAAATATCTATCCCAGCAGAGTGCTGCCCCCCTGACATCTCAGATGCTCATGTAAGAGCCGCCCTCTCCAAAGCAAAAAACACAGCATCAATGGGACCAGACGGTGTCCTGGGCTGCATCCTACATGAACTCCAAGAAGAGCTAAACCCAAACATAAAACTACTGTTCAATCTCAGCCTTACTACAGGATATGTGCCCAAAGAGTGGCGTACAGCAACAGTGGTCCCTCTCCATAAAGGTGGTGCCGCAACGGATCCTGGAAACTATTGCCCCATAAGCCTGACTAGCTTGGTCTGCAAAGCTATGGAAAGGATCATCATGGACCTCATAAATAAAGATATTGGGGACCTACAGACACTGGATCCTACCCAGTTCGGCTTTGTTAAGGGCAGATCCTGCCTCTTAAACCTGGTTGATTTCTTTGAAACAGTCACCAAGGCCATTGACGAGGGGAAGGTGGTCCACACAGCCTACCTGGACCTCGCAAAAGCCTTCGATACAATACCCCACTTGGGCATTATAGATAAGCTCACCAGCTTAAATATAAACCCCTATGTCACTAGATGGACTGCAAACTGGCTCAAGGACAGAACCCACATGGTTAGAATTGCTGGAGCCATGTCAGACTCCAAACCAGTTACAAGTGGTGTCCCACAAGTCTCAGTCCTGGGACCTTTCTTGTTCGGTATATATTTCTCGGAGGTACAGGCCCACACGGAAGGACTGTGGCTGACCAAGTTCACAGATGACTGCAAATTGGGCGCCATAATCGACTCTCCAGCCGACACAAGCATCCTCCTAAAGGGCCTCATAGAAACAGACAACTGGTGCCAGAGCCATGGCCTCAAGCTAAATGCCAAAAAGTGTATAGTCATCCCCTTTGGCAAAAACAAAGAGCCCACAAATTACTACATAGGTGGTAATCCATTAAGTACAGAAGAAGTAATTAGGGACCTGGGGACCCAAGTTGATAGCAATCTCTCATTTGATAACCACGTGGCCAAAGTGGTTAGAAAACATTTTATATAGCCCACTTAATCATGAAGGGATTCACATCTAGATGAGGGAGGTCATCGTGCCTCTTTACTCATCCCTCATCAGGCCCATAATTGAGTACAATGCCCCTTTTGGGATGTACCTTACCAGATACCTGCAGCAACTGGAAAGACCCCAAAAGTACCTCACCAAGAGGATCAAAGGGCTCAAACAGATGCCATATGCTGCCCGGTTAAAGAAACTCCAGCTCTACTCAGTGGCATACTGCCTGTTTAGAGGCGATCTGTGCCTGATGTATAAAGCCATGTCCAACCCGGAATTAATGGACATGCTGCACCTCAGAAAATCCAAATCTCATCAAGCTACGCGCTCAAGAGACTTGAACCTCAGCACTAAAATAAATAGGACATGCTGGAGGGACAGATTCATAACCCAGAGGCTCCCTTCACTCTGGAATAAAATCCCAGTCCAGGTTAGGCAGAGTCCCTCATTGACTCTATTCAAGAGGAATCTTGATGAGTGGATGGGAGATCGTAGGTTTACCCCGGGTATCACTTCTGTGTCACGGTTACACAGAGGCACAGTATACTAACCTCGAAAAAGGGCATAGCAAAATAAATTTAAAATGGGTGGCGAAAGCCAAACACATTCTGGCTAGGCTTATAAATGCCCTAGGGCAGATAGCCTAGTATGAACCTATGAACCTATGAAGTGAATCAGAAGTCAGCAGCCCATAGAGAACAGTCCTTGCAAAGCCAGCTCTGGACCTAAAGAATAAATCTAGTTTGTAGTGCTTGGTAAAGCTGTGCACAGATGACCAAGTTTCTGCCTTTAGAATATTTCTAGAGTCCACCTCTTTCCAAAAAGTCACAGAAGCAGCCAAAGCTCTGGTAAGAGTGGGCCCTGACTTTGCCTGGGAGAGTCTAGTCACAGTAACAAAAAGAACTAGCATGAGATAACCATTTCGAAATTGTCTGTTACGACACTAACTGTCCTTTTTTTCTTATCTTCATATTAAGTAAACACCTGATTAAAATTCCTGATGGTATTTGTCCTGCCAATATAGTATCGGAGTTGCATGTACACATCCAGAGTGTGTAGAATATTCTCTCTCTCCTTATTTTGGTTCTGCAAAGAAAAAAGGGAGATGAATAGCTTGGCTCCAGCTAAACTCAAACCATTTTATGAATAAAGGAAGGATTTATTCTCAAAGTTACCCTGTCTTTATGAAAGATGAGATAGCTGAGTCACCTTAAGAGCGTATAACTCGAATACTTTTCATGCAAAGGTCAGTGGGAGACCACCTGGATGCATACGGGGACTGTTATTTGGCATCTACTTCTTGAAAGTAAAGGCTAATTTCAAGGGCATTTGGACGACCAAGTTCACAGATGACTGCAAACTGGGTGCCATTGCAGATTTCCCCCATGACACAAACATCTTACAAGAGAGTCTAACAAAGCCAAATAAGTGGTGTCAAAGTCACAAATTAAAACTCAATGTCAAAAAATGCATTATAGTGCCTTTTGAGAAAACTGCCACTGAGGATAATTACTCTATTGATAAGACATCCCTAAGAGCTGACCCATTAGTCAGGGATCTAGGAACATATGTAGACAGCAATCTGGCCTTTGATCAACATGTGGCCAAGATAATCAGAAAATCATTCTATGTCGCCCAACTTAAGGGTATACCATCCAGATCCAACAAAGTCATAGTGTAATTTAATTCAGCCTTTATCAGAGCCATTATTTACTATAATGTCCCCTTCGACATGTACTATGCAACAGCTGGAACTCCCACAAAGGTTTCGTACCAGGAGAATCCAGGCTATAAACACACTGTCCTATATGGATTGCCTTAAAGTCCTGTCTCTATACTCAGTCTCTTACAGGTTACTGAGAAGCGATCTATGCTTAGCAAACAAAGCACCCTTGGATCTAGATCTGATGGACCTTTTGCACATCTGCAAAACAAACAGTAACAGAACCAATAGATCCCAGGATTTAAATTTTGTTTCTGAAATAAGTAAGACATGTTGATGAGACACGTGTGTCTCAGATGATTCCCATGCTCTGGAACAGTCTCTCCCCATCCATGTGAAGCAGAGTCCATCCCTAACCCTATTTAAGCATAACCTTGACCAATGGATGGGAAATTGGAAATTCATTCTGGGTCTGGCATCCATGTCTCCGATGCACAGAAGCAAACAGTAATGCCCAAACTAACCTGCCCCCCCCCCCCCAGCACACACAGTCTCTAGAAACTTCCTATCATATCCCCTTTCTTAATTAACACCCATGATACATAGGGACACACGTGAGTTGGATTGCAAGATGAGAATTATAAAGGCCCTGGTGGCTGATAGCCTAGTATATACCTATGAACCTATTTGTGCAGGTCTGCCCAGGTCCTGCCCAGCTTGTCTGCAACAACAGTTTAATCTGATGGGATGCAAGTAGACTGCAGGAACAAGACTGTGCTGAGGTGCCATTTCCCAGGCTATCACAGCTACTCTTGCAAAGCGGGTAGGGTCTGGTTCCCCTGTTTCTCTACCATATCACAGTGGTGTTTTCTGTGATTATTAACAGAGGGCCTGCAAAATAAAGGTGGTTTGGAGATTTGACACCTTCTATTAGTGCAAGCATATCTTTGACATTTATGTGTTTTAATTTGTCTTGCTTTGCCAACAGACTCTGTACTTTCACCCCCTTGGATACAGTTCCCCACACAAAATCTGATAAGTAGTATAGTTATGTAAGTAAACTTATTTACAGTAGATGTTCTAACGGATCACAATGCAGTTGTTTAAGCTATATGGGTTTACCCTCCTGCACTGGCCAGCTTCTCAAAACTCTGGGCACCTTCCCAGTGCTACACCTGTCAGGTGTGCTCAGAGCTCTCCATTTACAAAAAACAAGTGGAGTGCTAAAATCTTAAGAGCATTTTCTCCCTAAAAGGAAGCAACAGCCCTACGCATGTGTGCTAGGAAACAAACAGAATTATAACAAAAACTATATACACAAGAGTGAAAATAAGCACACCCTGGCAACCTACCTGAGGAACACTGGGGAAAGAGGGCTGGAAGGAGGCATGTCTACTGCAACAGTGATCCACTGGAACACTTACTCTTATGGTAAGTTTACCATGCTCAAAAATGATTCACTGCTGTGGTAGCCTAAGCTACGTAGGAAGATTACCAGAGCTTAGACAAGAGTAGAAAAAAAACAAGGGGAGAGGCCAATACCCTTGCTGAATGAGCTGTAACCCTGGCTGGAAGTGGCTCACTATGGTGAGCGCACCACGAAGTAATATAAGACAACCAGCTAGAAATAGTTAACGTAGACACTAGTCCTTTCCTCTTACCTTCTTAGGAGACAGCTAGTTAGCTTTCCTAAAAGACTGAGTCTTGTGTAGGTAGTATTCGAGATGTCTGGGTACATCTACTTAGTGAAAAATTATTTCCCCCTTGTTTTATCATTAAGAAAAGATGACTGGGAAAGGGACAATCTGGCTTACAGTACACTGAGACTATGTTACGCATAAAGTAAGATTCCATTGTGGAAAATATGTATAGTTGATCGTCTTCCATATTAAGAGCCTCAAACTGGCCTTGTAAACTGATTCAAGTAGAGACTGAGTGAGTTTCTCAAGAACAAAACTGAAATCCCAAGGAGGAGCTCCCTGTTTCCCAAGTGAATGGATATGCAAGATCCCTTACAAAACTGTTTAACGTGAGCATTGTTAGAAAGGAGATTTAAAGGCAGGCAAGCAGAAATGGCTGACAAATGCATATTGATAGAAGAGTACAATAAACCACTGCAAACTAACTCAGACAAATAATCAAGAATCACAGGAATCCAAGCCTGACACAGATCCTGGTTCTTTGAGTGGCACCAACTAGAAAATCTTTTCCACTTGATTTTGCAGTAGCAGGTTTTCTGGCCTCCTTCATAAACTGCTCTATGTACTCAGATAACAGGTGCCTAAAGGTATCAAAATTGTAACATCTAGGAAAGTTAAATGAATAGTTTGCAGATTGCAGCACATCCAACTCTCCCTATCTTGAACAAGTAAATCCAGTCTGTGAGGAAGACTGTAGTAATTGCTCTTGACAGTTTGAAAAGGACAGAAAATCACTGTTGTTTTGACCAAAAGGTAGTCACCACCACAATTTTTGAAGAGTCCTTCTGGAATTTTAAAAGAACCTTTGCAATGAGTGGAAAGGTGTTTATGGGAATGAAAAAGTATCAGTCTTTAAAGCTTACTTGAAAGGAAACCTTGATCAGATTTTCTCTAGATGCCTGTTTTGAAGAGAGGGAAACATCTATTTGGAGTGCTCTCCCAGTCGGATCAGATCTTGGAAGACCACAAGGTGAAGTTTCCATGCTTGAAGATCTATCCTGTTGAGCTTGTCTGCAAAAAGTTGAGAATGTATGTAGCCCAACGTGTGAACTTGAGTTGATTGATACTTTCCACGGCATCATAGCTAGTCTGCAAAGGTGATATGATCTGGTACCCGCTGTCTATGTACCACATCATTGCAGTATTGTCTGGGTACACCAGGAGAGGTCCTGTGGACCAGAAATGACTTAAGACCTTATAAACATTAACAACAGTAATCTCCTTGACATTTATGCATTTGTCTGTCTGTCTACAGATCCCATAGAGCTGACAATTTTGCCCCTTTTGATACCACTCCCCACACCAGGTCTGACGCATCTGTGGTTCCTGACGGGACATTGGTTGAAGAAGATAATGGGATGCCTAGATTGCCCATTATCTGGTTCAACCATCATATAATTTTATTCTTTACAAATCTCCAAACTGGAATTTGAAAGTGCAAAGGGTGTACACATGCTGACACAACCCAACACCGTATTCATGGGTGACTAATTACCCCACTATTAACTGTGAATCCTGCACAACATCAAATGTACATGCACAGAGATTCCTGGATTTTGTAAACACAAAGTCCCTGGACCAGACAGTCAATACACCAACTCGGGGTGCAACCATACTGGATCTGGTCCTCACTAATATGGGAGAATGCTGCACACCCCCTACTGTAATGCCCTCCCTAGTACGGTCAGACCACAAAATGGTCTCCTTTGAAGGAAAAATAAAACCTGGACCCCCAGCTAAACCGGGAATATTCAGGAACTATTCTAAGGCTAACCTCTTGCTATTAAGTGAGAACCTGGCAAAATTTCAAGCCCCTATAAACCCTGAGAACACTTCTGCTTATGCAGAACTGTTCACAGAAACCCTGTACAAGCATGTTAATAGCTGTACAGAGGCAGCTGTACCCACCAGGAAGAAGTACAGAACTAACTCAAAAAACAAGCCACCCTGGTGGAATTACAAAATCAATCAGATGTACAACAGGAGGAAGAAAATCATGGCAAAAATTATGAGGTGCAGTACCCAGCAGGATAAAAGCACTCTCATCAAACTAAACAAGCAATTCAGAGGACAAATAAAGCCTACCAAAGCCAAATTTGAGGTAAGTTTGGCCTCCCAGGCCAAGAACAATCACAAAGCATTCTTTAGCTATGTTCACAACCTCAAAGGCAACACACAATTATGTGCAGAGCTCATTGTGAATGGAGCCACCTATATTGAGCCAGAAGATGCAGCAAACCTCCTGGCTGATAAATTCAGCTTCAACTTTACTCCTCTCTCCCCCTCAAACTTCCTTCAGGAAATATCATCAAATATAACTCTCCCTACTATCACTAAGGAACAGGTCCTTAATGCTCTTTCTAAGACCAAGAACACTGCATCAATGGGCCCAGACAATATCCAAGTATGCCTTCTAAATAACATGAAACATGATCTCAGGAATTACTATTTAACTGTAGCCTCCAAACAGGCTTCATGCCGCATGAATGGAAAAAGGCAACAGTCATCCCTCTGCACAAACGTGGGCCATCTACAGACCCTGGAAACTACAAACCCATAAGTCACTAGTCTTATATGTAAAGTCATGGAAAGAATTATCATGGAGATGATCAGTAGAGATATAGTAAACCTCCAGACACTGGACCCAACCCAGTTTGGTTTTGTAAAGGGCAGATCATGCCTACTCAATCTGGTGGCCTTCTTTGAGAAGGTCACCAAAGCAATGGATGAGGGCAAAATCATTCACACTGCCTACCTTGACCTGGCCAAGGCATATGACACAATACCCCACTCGGGCATTGTTGACAAACTCAAGAGGTTAGGTACAAACCCATATGCCACCCGGTGAATAGCAAACTGGCTCACAGATAGGACCCCAGGATGTTAGAATTGGGGAGTCCACTTCTACAAAGAGGCCAGTCACAAGTGAAGTCCCTCAGGGATCAGTCCTTGGACCGCTCCTTTTTGGCATTTACTTCTCAGAAGTCAAGGCCTATGTCAGTGGTCTTTGGCTGACTAAATATGCAGATGACTGCAAATTAGGAGCTGTCATTGAATCTCACATTGACACAAATGTTCTCCAGGAGGGGCTGACACAGACAAACAACTGGTGTCAGAGTCATGGACTAAAACTAAATGCCAAGAAAGGCATAATAATATCCTTTGGGAAGTCATCCATCCCTGGTAAATATCATATTGATAGCACAGCCCTTAGAGTTGAGCCAGTAGTCAGGGACTTAGGGACACACACAGATAGTAATCTAGCCTTTGATTATCACATGTCTACAGTGGTGAGGAAATAATTCTATGTTCCGCAACTTATAAACAAAGGTATGGCATCTAAGTCCAAGGAAGTCATTGTTCCACTGTATTTGGCATTCATCAGACCTATCAATGAGTGCAACACCACTTTAGTACGTACCTTGCAGGCATATCCAACAACTGGAATGTCCACAGAGCTTCCTCACTAAAAGAATACAGGGCATAACTAATATGTCCTATGCAGACCACCTCAAGGCCCTATCCCTGTATTCTGTCTCATACAGGCTTTTGAGGGGAGATCTATGCCTGGCATACAGGGCATTGTCAGACCCCAGACCACCTACATATCCACAAAACAAACAGTACCAGAATTACCCATTCTAAAGACTTAAACCTTGCCTATGATATAAATTGGACCTGCTGGAGAGATAGGTATGTATCCCAGAGACTACCCAGTCTATGGAACAGGCTTCCCATCCATGTAAAGCAGAGCTCTTCCCTAATCCAATTAAACTGCAGCTTGGACAAGTGGATGGGAAACCGGAAATTCAGCCCTGGTTTGGCACCTATGTCTCTGATGCAAACAGGTAACCTGTAAATAGTTCATCTCCCAGGCTCATACTTACACTTATCAGGGGTATTAGAACTCGTCAGAGATTTGGGATGCTTGGCTAGGCTTAAAAAGGCCCTTGTGGTCGTTAGCCTAGTAAACACCTATGAGTCCAGGCTGATCTGATGAACCATCGTATTTTCCTCATGTGTAGTCTGGCAAAGGGCAGTACGAGTACCCAGAAATCCTGAGATACTCCCTTGCCTGATGTTTGGTTTAGGCTGGACAAATTCATGAGATACTGTTAAAAGCATTTCTACTTTGGGTGGAGAAAGGTTGAGTCCAACAAACATCCCAGGAAACCCATTCTGTGAGATGAGATAAGAGAATACATCTGCAAATTGATTTGAAATCCAAGACTGAGTAGAAGTTCCTGCACAGCTGTTAAGTGGCACATGACAGCAGTGAAGACCCTGCAAAGATAAGACAACCATTCATATGTGGAAAAATGCATATGCCTTGAAGACTGCAATATGCTATGACTGGGGCTAGGCACTTTGTGAAATCTCCTGGTGCAACAGACAGCTCAGAGGGGAAAAAAACTGACTTGATAAGATTTGTTACATCTGGCTTGCATGAAGAAACACCTTAACTGCTTGACAACAGTAATATGGTGATAGGCATCCTTTAGATCCAGCTTAAGCATGAAATCTAGACTTCGGATCAACAGCAGAAGATTTTGAAATGATAACATCTTCAACGCTGGAATCCTGACATGGAGATTTACAGCTGAAAGATTCAGTAATGACCTCTGGGATCCTTCTGGTTTCAGAACTAATAAAATCCTTAAATAGAAACCCTTGCATAAAAGATTGAGAGGCACTGGTTATATTATTCACTAGGACAGCATGTTTTGTAAAATGGAAGGATATACAGCAATCTGGTTTTCTGGGCAGGTGGAGATTCTCTGGAAAGGAGGAATGGATTCCCATTGCCAAGTGCCCTTGTTGGATTATACTCAACATCCACCTGTCTGACGTTACCTGATGCCTAAAGGGTAGCCGATGTCAGCGGAACATGGAAAGTTTGTTAGGGTTGGGGGAGTCTGTCAGAACTGGCAGACAATTATGTAGACTAGGAAGACCACCTTTGATTTTTTTGAGCCTTTCCCCTTCCTTTTAGAGTGTCCTCTCAACTGTGTTTTCCTCCCTGATTACTGGCCACATGCTGTTTAAACTGTTGGGGAAGGGGGCTGAGGAGCTGGAGGGTGCTGCTATTTGGTTTTAAAAAAAGGAGTGTTGAAAAAGCCACTTTACTCTTTGAATCACTTTTCCCCTTTAATCACACTTCTTAAGCACTTCAGCTGCAAAAGGGCCAAAAACGGAAATTTTTACCCAAGATGAATTTAAATTTTCAAATTTGACTTCATTAGGAAGGTTTTGGGAAAAAGTGATCCGGAAGCAGCTGTTTACGAAGCAGAATCAGTGGCATCATAAGCACACTTTAGAATATATTTAGTCACCTGAAAAACAGCAGTCACAGAAGCATTAAAAAATTTACCTCAGAAAAATGGAAAGTTAACCAAGGACATCTGCATTTTCTCAAAAGACACAAGAAAATTCTTTAAAAAAATTAAAATTCTGAAAGTTAAAGAATGCATTTTCTTTCTCAGTGTATCCATTGCTTTCCCACTTTATCAAAAGAATAGGATTTGAAGCAGTAACATGTGCAGGAGATTTACAAACAGAAATGACTGCTGGTTCTGCCCTAGGAAAAGAAAACTGGTATGTGTGTGAGTTGAGTATCTTGTATAACCTATCATACTTCATGGGAGTCGAAGACTGTGCGTGATGTATACTAGCTGTAGTAAAAACAAGCAAAAAAATTTCTAAGGCAGGATAAATGGGTGCAGCTTTAAGCATCTGTAATGGTATGAAATCATAATACATTCTTTGAGTAAAAGAGGCTTCACTGTTAGCCCTAAAAATACTTACTCATATTAGATAAAATCTCTGAGTTTTCTTCAGTAGGGAACTCAGAAGCTACGCTTTCTTCAGAATCCAAAAGCCCCTGAATAAGTAGAATCTCCTGAGGTACATCCCACCCCACCAAAACTGTTTCTCAGACTGGAAAGTCCTGTAAAAATGGGAAGGGACACTTTCTTTTCTTGCCTGTGGCTTGATCTGGTCTGGAGAAGGTAGAAATCATCTCCTTAGCAAGGCCCAGTAAATATATCCTATTCCAAGATTGAACAGACAGGATGTTGAGTGTTGCTATCACCAAGCATGGTGTTCCCCTCAATAAAGGCTTACCCTTTAGGTACACTGGTCCTGGCAAAGTGAATACCCTTCCCCAGCCCCTTCCTCAGCCATCGACAAAAGTGTTTTTTCCTGGCCCTGCCTAGGCTTCTTCATACCTGCAGAGGACATGACTGACCCATGATCTTCAGTGGTTGCAAATACTACAAGAAAACTAGGGAAAAATTATGGGTGCCCCAAGGAAAAACACACAGTCACAGCAGAGTCACCCATCAGCAGCTGAGGCAAAGTTGGAGCTGGACAAATCCTAGATGACTTCTTTTTTGTGTTGGAAAAGGTAAAACCACAGAGACCAACATATACTCCATAGGTAAGCTGAGACTGGGGATAGTGTAAGTAAGGAGAGACAATATGGATAAAGGATGGAGAACTAGTGGCTCTTGGGTGAAGTACACCACTACATGTCCCACACAAGCACTGTGTCCTTCCCTAACACACTATTCACAAAATATATAAAGTTGTTAGTCATAAAACAAATTTTTTCCTCACAAAAAAATTCACAAAAGCACTAGCCATACACATATATAAAGATGAACAGCCATGTAGTATGTCTCTCTGCTTCTGAGGCACTGAGACAGGATTCTTGTCAAAATATTCATATTTTTCCACAGATTATTACATTTTTTAAAAAAGTAGGCTTTCCCCAATGGAGAGTTATCTTCCCAGCTTGAAGATTACAGTCAAATGACAAAACCCAACAGGGATGGCCAAAGAATCTCTCACTTTGGCAGCAAAAATGCTCTGAAGCTTTTAGCACTCCCCCTGCCTTTTATATGGAGCACCCCATGCACTCCAAGCAGGAAGAACATAGGGAAGGCACTTAAAGCTTTAAGAAGCTGGCTGATGCAAGAGGGGTACACCAATAGACAGGCTATTGTAATAGTGATTTATGAACATCACTGGCTACAGAATGAGTAGGGGCTGGAAGGCGAAAAAGGAGATGTAGGTTGAGAGGCAACTATTTAACCCACCAGAGTATATCCCTTTTTGGAAACCCCAGCACTGGGATCTGAAAGGATAGGGGGTGCTAATGTTGGGTCGAAATGGATATGATGAACCACTGACTATCTTATGTGAAGCATGGTTAAATGACAAATGATAATCGTAGAAACCATGAAACACAGAATCCTGAGGTATTTCCTAACAGTTGCCAGAGTCTGATCAGAAAATTTCAGAAACTGTTCCTTGTAGAATTTCATTTTATCTTGGGGGAAAAACTCATCATCACAGGTATCCTGTGAGATGGAATGAGAGAGGATTTCTCTAGGTTCACTTGAGAATACAGATTTAAGAAAAGGTTCTTTATCCAAGAAAGAGATTCTTGATACCTCTCTTGAAAGAATCTGTAAAAATAAGAATGTCCTCTAAATATGAAAAGATATGAATGCCCAGTAACCTACATGGAGCTATAAAAGACTGTGTACTTTGTAAACACTTTTGGAGCTGTTGACAACCCAAAGAGTAACAAAAAAAATGTACACCAGACAGAGAAAATCTTATAAAAAAATCCTGAAATCTGAGATTTTGGAATGTGATGATAAGCATCTTTTAAACATGGAGTTACTAGAAGAAGGAATGAGAGGCAACAAGACTGCAGAGAGAGCATTTTGAATACTGGAACCTTGATCTGCGATAGAAAAGAAAGGTCTAGGACAGATTTTCTGGTTTCTTGTTTCTTTGGCACCAGAAACATTCTTAAGTAAAATAATTTTTTTTATTTGGTCTGGAGGAACAGGCTCTATTACCTCTTGAGACAGCATTTGATCCAAAACAAGAGTAAACAATGGGGCTTGACTGGACGGGTGAAAAGAGATCTCCTGGAAGGAAGAAGGGACTCCCTCTACTACTTGAAGCCCTTTTTAGTGGTTTTCATAACCTGTGTGTCAGAAGTTATATGGTACCACAAAGAAAAGACCTAGACTTTTGGCAATCTTTACTGGGTTTGTCAGGGTAGGAAGGGAAAAACACAGGATGGGACATATAGCCAATCTAATCTGATTTTTTTAGACACGTTTGGGTTTGGGAGGTTCTTATTTTCTTTTTTCGAACCTTCTTGCCATTGTTTTCTAAAAGACTGTTCCCCTTCAGTCTACCGTGATAATGTTTCTATTAAACTAGGTATGGGGTGGAAAATCTGGATAACCTCCTTGAATTAATTTTCCCTTTCATCAAATCTTTTGTGGACGTTAGCAGAGGAAGGGCCAAACAATACCTCTTTATCCAGGGGAGCATTCATGAGCTCAGCCTTCACATTCTGTGGCAAATCCTGAGAATACAGACAGGCAAATCTTCTGACCCAGTGGCAGCTGCTCTAGAAATAGCATCAGTAGTGTCTAAGAACATTGTGGATACTATTTAGTTACTGGAGACACAGAAGAAATTAAAGAGTTTAGAGATGACTGTCTCTGAAGAAGTAAGGTCAGCAATTAACTTTCTCATATTGTCAGAGAGAGGCAGCAGAAATATTGACTTATGGGCCTGACAATTCATTATTCCGAAGGCTAAAGAGGATACCTTTTTCCCAAACCTACCAAAGGCTTTCCCATCCTTGTCAGATGGAATGGGGTTAGCTGCCATAAGGTGCTTGGAAAAATTTTAACAGAGACATTACAGCAGGGTCTGACTTTGGACTGAAGAGAAATTTGTTGGCCTGAGGAATATTATACAACTTAACAGATTTTCGGATCTGGCTGCAAGAAGGTATTCCTCTAAGGCTAGCAAAAACAGGAGGAGCAGCTGCAGGTTCAGATTTGACCTATAGCAAACCATATCTTTACTGGAACGTTGGTATTTCTTATTGTTCCCACTGAAATAACTCCTCCATTCTGGCAATAGTGTTTGAAAAATAAATGCTTCAGGTGGGAATCTGAACAATTTTTTTTCTCAGAGTCAGATTGCCAATTTTGTGGAGTAGGATCTAGAGACACACAATCTATGTCTAATTTCTATCCCTTAGACTTAGAGTCAGAATTTGAGACAGAGGAAAATATTTTCCTTTTTAAATAAAGGGAAGACTCAATGTAATGACTAAAAGGCTTTAAATACACGTCTGGCAAAAGCAAGTCAATCCTCCTTGTCTGCCCTAGATGAAGTGGACAGACGTGAAGAAAAATACCTATATGTTTATGCTTTCTTTTTTGAGAGACCTTACAGAAAAAGAATACCCTGAAGAATGGTCCTTTCCCAGAAATCCAAACTCCTTAGGGTTTCCACCTTTTCAAATGGCCAAAGTGGAACTTTTTTTGTAGAAGCATGAGACTTTGCAAGACAAAACACACTCAAAGCCAGTGGAAATGACAACTTCACTTTTTTGCAAAATAAAAGTTAATTCTTGTAGCATTTCAGTTGATTATGCTATTTCATATAACATTTAGGTGTTTCAGATACAAAATAACTGTTTTATGCAAGTATTAAAGAAAACATGAAATATCTTTTGCCCTAAAATCTCAGGACATTTGCCATTTATTTTAGTTTTTTTTTTTTTTTTTTTGCAGGACACAACCACCCAAAGAGGGACAGTCCCTCACAGTTCCCCTAAAGCTACTTAGAGGAACCTTGCATAGAAACAATGTCCACTCCATCCCCTCCTATGCCAACAAGAGTGATTCTCCCTTGATCTGATCTTCGTCTTTAGCAGCTTCTCGAGGAGCAGCACCAGAAGGACTGGGTGAAACAGAAGGACTGGGTGAAACTGATGGGAGGTCTGAGGAACCCAATACAGCCACAGCAAAGTTGCTCACTGAAGGCTGAGGCAAAGAGGAACATGAGATCAAGAGAGAAGCCTCCCTTACAACTTTTCTCTTATTGTGGATTGGGGAGGGAACATTCAAGGAGTCAGAAGCAAGGTCCATCTCTCTAGTGAAAAAAAAAAGTAACAGATAAGCAGTTAGCGGGGCCTGAAAATAGTGCTCTTCCCTAGAATAACAAGTAGGACTTGATGAAATTGTGACAGACGCCTGTCAACTACCTTGATAGTAGCATTGAGTCAAGACAATTGTCCTGATAGAAAAATATACACATTTTTTTCATACAAAATGGAAGAAAGCCCCCACTTGTCTACTTAAGTGCCCAATTTTGAATAACTAGCTGACTGTTCCTGTTTCAAAATCTACAGCAGAGAGCAAGTTTCAATGGCAAGACATTTTTGAGATTTTGGTGCACTAACCACTGTCTTTATGCCACACTTCCTGAGCTCTACAGTGGTTAGGGCACATGGAAGGTGCTCAACAGCTTTGGATATTGGATTGTCATCTGATTTTTGGCAGGAAGAGTCTCAAACATCTTATGGCTAATGCAACAATGATCTAATGATGAACATCTATTTGTACCAGCAAGACCCCAACAAAGTGAATGAAACAGATTCAAAACATTCTAACTCTGTAGCCAGCAAAAATAAAACTAGACAATCATATGGTAATGTTTATATGTTATGGAACTTAATACTGTATGATTAGCATGGCAAAGTTTGTACAAGTTTCATAAAACAAAACTACGGAAATGAAGTTCTCCTGCAAATAAAGTGTCACAGAAGCCCATGACTACAAGTTTTTTGGTTGTTTAATGCATACAGAAAGTTGCAAGAATACCATCTATTTTAAAAGACACAGCTGATTTTTTTACAGAAGTTTTCAGGCTTTTTAAAAGGAGAACACATGGAAGAGCATTTCTATTTTGTCACGATGGGTGTAAACAGTTTGTTTACCGTAATCCCGAATGAATACGGTATCAATGCAATAAAAACATTTTTATCTAATAAAGTTGATGAGACTCGAGCAGTGATAGTCAAGTATGTGCTTTTTTTAAAGTTAATTTTGGAACACAATCTGTTCATTTTCCATGGGCATTATTACCTACAATGCTGGGGTGTCACCATGGGGACACCCTGTGCACCCGTATGCGAATATAGTGTTAGCTAACTGGGAGGAAGAGATCATCATCTCCCTACATAGATGGAGACCCCTTCTACTCTTTCATCAGCGTTTTGTGGATGACATCTTTCTCCTTTGGTCTGGCACACCTCAACAGTTTTGAGATTTTGTTGATTACTTAGAGAGAAGTACAGAATTTTTATGCTTCACATAGAGCATCTCTGATATGGAAGCTGATTTCCTAGATGTCAAGGTCTACATAGATGCCTCTTCAAAAGTATGTACCACACCATATAAAAAAGACTGTTGGAAGAACACGAAGTTAAAGAAAGATAGCATGCATCCATGTCATATCTTCCCGAACTTAGTAAAGAGCCAAGACCTCACAACCTGGTGTACGAAGGAAGATGCATTCCAGCAAGAAATGGAACAACTACAAAAATATTTTCTAGACAGAGGGTATAATATGAAGGATTTGACTGTAATGGAACATGGAATGGAAGATGTTAGAGAAGGATCTAGATGTCCATGGTTCAGAACATCAGAAGAAATAGCAATGAAAAGAAATGACAACACGTTCATTTACCCTAAGGTTACAGTGAGGCACAATAATAGGGCTGGACGTATTTGTCAAGTGATCAGGGACAACTGGAAGATTTTAAAGATGAATGAGGACATGAAAGGACCGGTTAGTACATCTCCTCTCTTTTCTTTTAGAAACAATGCGAATTTGCAAAGATTGATGTGAAGTTGTTAAATCTCGCCGTTTATTCTTACATGTGGGTTCGGAGCCGATCCATTGGCTCCGAGTCAGCCACTTTACTAGCTAAAGATCTCAGAATAGCTTGAGGCCAGGCCCCCTATCCCATGATGCTCTCTTTCCTACCCCAGATCTAGTTTGCCACTGCAACTGATGGCAAGGTCTACGGAGAGCTTGGGCCAGTAGAATTTATTTTTCTTATTATTGACATAAAATTTGCAAGTGTTTTTTTCCAAAGTCAAGGAGATTCTCACTAGGTGTGAGCAGGAGGGAAAGGCTATCTGCCATAGGAGTCCATTTTTCCACCCCTACTAGACCATACCCGAAAGGGCAGACAGGTGGGAAAATGTGGTTCCGAAAGTCCCAAGGAGTTTTCCAGAACACATGTAATGAACTCCCTTTCCAGGGGCAGAGGAGGGGGCAATTACAGAAGATGCCACCCGGTCGGCAGAGAGGGTCCGCAGAACCAGGGTGACAGGGAGCAGTTCCTTGGCAAGCCCTACCAGCGCTCCTGAGAAGAGGCCCGACTGTCCTGCTCTAGAGGCAGTCGGGGGTTGCTTGACTTTGTATCCGGATGCCTGGCTAGGAATTACAACAGATTCTTGGGTACAAAGCACAGCTACCAGAGGATATTTCATTCCATTTCTACAAAAGCCGCCTGTCAGCCCAAAAATCCTGGATGTTCCACCCAGTCGCAGGGATCAAGCAGCCAGAGAAATCCAGAGGCTGCAGGAAAAGAGAGTCATCCAGCCAATCCCAGCAGACCAGATAGGATCTGGAACTAACTCCAGATTCTTTTTAGTTCCAAAGAAGACAGGGGACTGGAGACCAATCTTGAATCTCAGCAGACTCAACACATTTGTAAAGGAGGAGACGTTTCAGATGGTCACACTGCAGTCTATCCTTCCATTCCTCGGAATGGGCTATTGGATGTACTCCATAGATCTCAAGTGTATGTACTACCACATCAAAATGGCCAGGCCATACAGAGATCATCTGCATTTCCAACTGGGAGCCAGAGCCCTGCCCTTTGGACTCACAACAGCCCCCGGAGTGTTTACCAAATGCATGGCAGTAGTTATGGCTCACTTGAGACATCTAGGATTCCGAGTGTTTCCATATCTGTATGACTGGCTCCTTACCACCGCTTCCAGGCATCAACTAATTCTGTCCAGAGATCACACTCTCAATCTCTGCTCTCAGCTAGTCTTCACTATCAATTTTGAAAAATCTGTGTTGTCGCCATCGCACCATATATCCTATATCAGAGCAGAATTAGACACTACCACCACCACCACAATAAGATTACCCCTGGACAGAATCACCTCTTTACGGACTCAGGTCTCAGACATTCTGCAGAGGAAAAAAGTACTGGTCCATCAGGTTCTAAAACTCCTAGGCACCATGGCAGCTACTCTCATAGCAGTTCCTCTGGGACGTATGCATATGAGGATCCTCCAATGGTTACTGTTCACCCAGTGGTCATACCAACAACTTCCCATGTTATCCTCAGTCATTATTACGGACTCTTACAAGAAAGATCTTCGCTGGTGGTTGACCAGCTATCAGCTTACGATGGGTCATCCATTTGTTCTCCACCCGCCGTTGGCCACGGTGACCACGGACGCTTCCCTGATAGGGTGGTGGGGCTATTTCAGGGAAGTACTGCCCAAGGCACCTGGTCGGAGACAAAGTTGCAGTTGCACATCAATGTTCTGGAGCTGAGAGCGGTGCTTTTGGCATTGCAGCACTTTCATGACTCTCTGCCTCTAGGGAAGATTGCCATACAGATAGACAACATGTCGGTTGTCTGGTACATCAACAAACAAGGAGGAATCATGTTTTACCCCCTGTGTCGAGAGGCCTTTAGAATTTGGCAGTGGGCTGTGTCCACAGGGAGCTTTCTGATTGCAACACATATCCCGGGGAAATCCAACGTGATAGCGGACAAACTGAGCAGAGCTATTCTGTTACATCACGAGTGGTCCCTCAAGAATGAAGTTGCGGAGAAGATTTTCCGCAGGTGGGACCAGCCTTGCTGCGACCTGTTTGCATCCCCTATGAATGCCAAATGCAGAAGCTACTTTTCCCTAAATCCCACACCAGGGGACAACCCAAGGCAATCGCTCGTACACGATTGACCCCCGGGACTCCTGTATGCCTTCCCTCCTATTCCCAAGTTCTTGCAGAAAGCCAAAGCTCTTGGCAGGATGGTAATCTTAACAGCTCTGCTTTAGCCTCGTCAGATTTGGTTCCCCTTTCTGCGACTCTACCAACTGAAGGAACCTTGGATTCTGAACCCAGTTCCAGACCTTCTGACACATTCGTCAGGGACCCTCCACCCTTCTCTTCGTTCCCTCACACTGACAGCTTGGCTGCTCCAATTCCCTTCCTAGCCAGGTCACATGACTTTTCTTCGGAGGTACAACACATTCTTGTATCTTCCCATAAAGCTTCTACCAGAAACTAATATGCTAGTAAATGGAAGCTTTTTGCCATTTGGGCTTCTCATAACAACGTTGATCCCTATGTGGCCCCTATTGCTAGTATTCTGGAATTTCTCTCTAAATCTTTTCAAGAAGGTGCTGCGGCTGCCACAATTAAGAGTACAGTTGGCTGCCATTTCAAATTTTCATATTGGAACTGAGGGTTCTAAGTTAATGTCGCACAAATTGCGTCAGGCCTTCCTTAAGGGCACCATTCATCTCAGGCCACCTATTAGAAAGCCATTTACTCCCTGGAATCTAAATTTTGTTCTGTCCCATATTATTCTTCCTCCCTTTAAGCCTGCATTGTCTTGTCAATTAAAGTTCCTATCCTGGAAGACTATTTTCTTGGTGGACATTACTTCAGCATGCAAGATATCTGAGCTGCAAGCCCTTTCTGTCAAACCACTGTATTTGGCGTTTCATCCTGACCACTGAGGACTAAGCCTTCATTATTGCCAAAAGTGTGCTCTGAAACCAATATGAACCAAACTACTGAACTACCAACCTTTTTCCGTAATCATTCTAGTCAGTTGGAATACATGTTGGATAAACTTGATGTCCACAGAAAACTGAGATTCTATTCGGACAGGATGAAGGAATTTCGAAGAGCTGATCTGCTCTTTGTATCATATGCAGACGCTAAGAAAGGATTCTCAGTTTCTAAAGTTACCCTTTCCAAATGGTTAACTGACTGCATTAAATTTATCTACTCTTCTGCCAACCAAATGTTAGAATATGGTGTGAAGGCCCATTCAACTAGAGCTGTCTCCACGCCTTCGGCTTATATGGCTCGTTTACCTTTGGATACTATATGTGCATCTGCCACATGGTCCAAGCCTCATACCTTTATCACTCATTACAAATTGGACAAGGCCTCCAGGGACAGAGCTTCCTTTGGTTCCACTGTCCTCAGGAATGTACTCCCGTGAGCCACCCAGGATTAGGGTGCTTGGGACACTACCCACATGTAAGACTAAATGGAGAGATTTAACAACTTCACATAAAGAAGTTAAGTTCTTACCATAACGTTCCATGTGAGTTGTTTATCTCGCCTTTATTCTTACATTCCCTCCCACCTTCCCCCTCTGGGTCTCAAAGAACGGGTAGACTTCGGGTCTGATAGTCTTTTATAGGGTTTTTACTCCTGTTGGAGTACTTCTGAGTTACCTTTTTCTTGCTGCGGAGTTCAGCAAACTAGATCTGGGATAGGACGGAGAGTATCATGGGATAGGGGGCCTAGCCTTGAGCTATTCTGAGATCTTTAGCTAGTAAAGCGGCTTACTCCCACATGTAAGAATAAAGGCGAGATAAACAATTCACATGGAATGTTATGGTAAGAACATAACTTCTTTTTATGCAGAGATATACAACCACGTATGACTTTACCAACTGCATCTTTGATAAAAGGAACTTTTGCCTGTGGGAAGTGTAAAGCATGTACCTATATCAATCAGGAAAAAAGTAATGAAAAGAGTCTTTGAAATACGAACTTATGCTAACTATAGGACAAAAAATGTGGTTTATCTTGCCACATGTAAGTTCTGTAACTGTTTCTATGTTGGCAAGACCAACTGTATGTTAAAAGAAAGGATCCTACAACATGATGGCTCTATAAGACATCGCGACAATAGAAATGTGTTGCACAAGCATATAGCTAATTTTCCTACACATGGTTTTATTTTTGTGGTGTTACAAACTGTATCCATTTGCATACGAGGTGGAGATTTAGTTGATTTTACTGAGAGAGAAGAAGTACGATGGATTACTGAACTACGTGGTGATATTTTTCCGGGACTTAATGATGTCATTCCCCCAAACCAATTTTGAAGGACGTAGGCCCCAGTACTAGATTTTACTGAATACAGCTGATTAAAACAAATGGCCCTGACTGGCTGTTCTTTTTTTTATTTGAATGGCGTATTTAGAGTTTTGATGAAGGGCAACAGCCTGAAAATGCTAATCTCTTTTATTATTTTGGTTTATTTGTTTGTTGTTTTTATTAAAGATTTTTAAGTATCTCAGCTGTGGTGGTCCGGACTAGTTTTTGCATTATTTGGATCTTGTTATGTAGTCTGGGACCTTTGGTGCTTATCAGTTTCCTGGTGTCCTCTGATATAACAAAAGGGGAATGATGCAAGGTAAACTTTACTGTTACAGTCATTCCTCCCCAAAGATGCAGAACAGTTATGTGCTTGCCATAATGCTGGTTCCTTTTCATCCTAGTCCATCCAATACGTCTTTCGGGTATGGATTCACCTGTCATATTCGATCTCGCAACTGACAGTGCTCTCAGCCTTAAGCTCATTTAATTTCCAACCTCTCAAAGTCCCTTGCATTCCTCCTAACTTCAGACTGAGTTTGCCCACCGAGAAAACATTCAGTAAAAATATATGAGACAGAATTACAAGCTTTTTCTTGAGTGATATTATGACAAGATATATTTCAGAACCAAAGCTCCACAGGATCCTCTGGAATTGGATATCACATCAGATTTGTATTGTTTAGCAAAGGTGTGCAACACACCATGTTGTCAAAGAACACATTTCCTGTCTCAGAATTTCTGAAGAAATCAATGATGGTTGCCATGAACCTAGTAGAATAAATTTTTGGTTTAGTAGGAAGAGTCTTATTATTGTGCTACTAAGTAAAAGTAATACAATCAGATAATCATTTGTACTGCGCTTGCTTACAAATCCTTTTCCCATTTTGATTTGAATAAATGAAATGGACAACTGAAAATCTTTCTTACGGGTTTCACTTCTGTGGATATAAACTCTTAGTTGCTCTATGAACAAGAATATGGAAGATAAATGGTAAATGAACTGGTTGGTTAAGACATGCAACTCCAAAATATTTCAGGCTAAGACAAAATTAAGGTCCCATGGAAGGGTTTTAGTCAGTAACTGGAGGTTACAATGGAAACAATCCCTTAAGGAATGTTTCACACATTTACATGACGCCAAAGAATGATTCTGTAAACCATGGTGATAATCAGACACCAGGTGCGCCTTAATGGTGGAATAGCTGACACCTGCCTCATAAAGAAAATACATGAAATGTAATATCATATAAGGAAGAAGTAAAAAGGTCCAAAATCCTGACTGACAGCCCAAATGGAATATATTTTCTATTTAATTTTGTAAGTCTTATGGGTAGATTGCTTCTGAGAAGCTAAAATGGGAACAACTATACAAGGAATGGATTTGTTTTTGCCATTATGGGAACTGGAGAAACCATGTGATTTAGCTCGGGATTGTGAAGGTCCACATAAGGTCAACTGGATGGGTAAGAGAGAAAATCTGATTTCAGCTCTAGAAGCCAGAGAGCCTTCCTCAATGCCTGAGCAAAGGGAAAAAGATTTGCCTGTGCCATAAAGGGACAATGAGAATTACCTCTGATTTGCATGAAGCAGCTTTCTGAAGGAAATTAGGAATGAAAGGAACAAATGGGAAAGCATATAGAAGACCAAACAGCCACTGACAAACTACAGCAGCCCTCAGTGACTGCCCCTCTGCAGGTTATAGGGCAAAGTAGCTGCTGCATTTAGTGTTGCAAGGAGACGCAAACAGATGACAGTGGCTGAAAATCTGTAAAACCACCATGACATACGGCCAGACCTACTGAAGCTGTCTGCTGGGCAGGTGACTTTCACCTGGCTTGTGCAGTGCATTTAGAAAGCGATGCAAATCCATTGTCCACTGCCATATTATCACAGCCAGTCTGCAAAAGGGGTGGGATTTGGTTCCTCCATGTTTGTTGAAGTATCAAACTACTAAGGTGTTGTCTGCTTGAAATGGTATCATACCTTCAGGAAGGAGGTCCTGGAATTCATGCAATGCTAGGAGTACTACCCTAATCTCCAATATACTGATGTGAAGGTTAGCTTATTTTTGTTTCAAAATTCTTTGAACCATCCTTCCTGTGAAATGCCCCCTCCCAACCCAGAGAGGACACATCCATGGTTACAAACTTCTGCTGTAGGTGACATCATGAAGGGTCTGTCTAGGTGAACATATGGATAATCCAAGCCACCAGGATGAATGGGCCCTGTATGTTGAAGTTAATCAGACTGGAACTGATGGAAGATCTGAGAAATGGAACCACTATGTCAAGAGTAACCACTGAAGGAGTCTAGTGTGGAAATGAGTGTGAAGAGCCACTAAAATAGACAGGACCCCTAATACTTTGAGAACAAGAGAAGCCTAGGGAAGGGTCCTTCTGTAGGAGAAGCTGCCCAGTTATTCTGATGGTGAGACTTCTTTTTGTAGTCAGATGTACAACACATGTTCTTGTATCCGGATAGCAACCTACAAACTTGATTTGCTGTGTAAGTAGGAGATGATTTTTCATAAGTGACAGAACTGACAGATAAAGACAAGCAGAGATGCAAAAAGTAATCTTTGGCTGAGTGCAAGGACTCTGTGTTTGCTGCAACAAGGAGCCAATCATCAAGACATGGGAAAACACCAATTACTTTGAGTTGCAAATGGGCTGAAAGTAAATCCATGCACCTGGCGAAAGCTTGGGGGCTGTGGTGAGACCATAAAGCGAGGCTTTAAACTGGTATTGGTTGGCACCCAGCTAGAAGTGCAATAACCTCCTGAATTTCTTTGTGATCTTTATGTGGAGGTTAGGCATCCTAAAGGTTAACTGAGCACACCCTCTTGTTCTCCTTGAGACATGGGACAATAGCTTGCACTGTGACCATTCTGAATGCAGTCTTTTTGAAACAGAGTCTTAGGCTACTGTAATCCAGGACTGGCCTGATGTCCTTGCTTTTCTTTGGAACCAAGATTAATTTGGAATAATTTACTGATCATTTCTGGTCTGATGGGACCTCCTGGACAGCTCCTTTTTGAAGGAGTATGAAAACCTTTTTGCTGCTTTGTATTGATGGGGTGGTACTTCTGAAAGAAGTAGAAGTTGCTGGAGGTGGGTTTGGAAAAAATGTATGATACAGCCTCTGGATATTATTTTTCTCACTCACTTGCCTTCTGTGATAGACAACCATACATCTGAGTAGAGAAAAAGAAACCCAACGGACTGCCTCCAGAAGTGGACAGTTGGACAAGCTTTCAGGGGTTTTCAGTCTGCTTGCTGTTGAAATGACCCTCTGAATCCCTGGTTCTGTGTACGCCTTCATCGTTGGGGTTGGCAAGTGTTAAAGGAGCCATCTCTGACACTATATAACTACTCCTGTCAGAGGAGGAATCAAAGGGTTGATGACAAGGTTTTCTGAACCAAGGTCATTTAGAGCCCTTCTGATTCCTGTTAAAGGGTCTTTGAGGGCTCTCAAATCTGGCACTTATGGCATCAGCATCTTCCTGTTCACACCTCAAAAGCCTTTCCTTCAATTTAAATCCGAAGTGTGTGTGTGTGTGTGTGAAGTCAAAGGATGCCTTAAAGTTGTCCACAAAAATCACATAAATGAAGCCAGTAATGACATTGCATGGTGATGCCTGTACCTGCTGCTCTAGCTCCTCCATCAGATGCATTGTGAAGCAGATGCATGGAAAGAGTTGTGGTGTTTATCCCCCAATGTCATCTCATCTCACAGGTTCATAGGTGCTTACTAGGCTAATGACCACTTGGGCATTTTTAAGCTAAGCCATGCATCCCAAATCTCCGACAAATTCTGGTACACTTGATAAGTGTAAGCAGGGGAATGGGAAATGAACCATTTACATGCTGCCTGTGTCCATTAGAGAAACAGGAGCCAAACTAAGGATGTATTTCCTGTTCCCTATCCAACTGTCCAAATTGCACTTGAATTGGGTTAGGGAGGAACTCTTTTCCAGAGAAGGCATAATCTCTGAGATACATGCCTGTCTCTCCAGCAGGTCCTATTTAAATCACAAGTAAGGTTTAAGTCTTTAGAATGGGTAATTCTGGTGCTGTTTGTTTTGCGGATATGCAGGAGGTCCATCAGGGTGAGGTCTGACAATGCCTTGTATGCCAAGCACAGATCTCCCCTGTAGGAGACACAGTACAGAGATAAGGCCTTGAGACGGTCTGTATAGGATACGTTACTTATGCCCTGTATTCTTTTAGTGAGGAACCTCTATGGACGTTCTAATGCTAACTACTTAAGAGTCCCGTGGAGACAACTTATGCAAAAGTGTCCATACCCTGTTCTGTTAGGTCTCTTTGGAAGTGGTTCATATGGGTAAATAGTTTAATGCTCTCAATGCTAACATACCTGTGGGATAAGCATACTTCCCATCTACTGCTCCAGATTCTTTGTTAGGGTATTGGATGGCAGAAGACTCATCTGTGATCTTCTCTCTCTTGGTGGCCGCAACATTAATCATAAATAGTATCCATTAGAAGGCTTTGACCATACTACCTATCTTTAGGAGAACACAATATTTTTGGGGGTTTTCAAGGTATCACTTCAGTAGTGTCAGATTCCTGCTATGGCCTCCTGGGGACCAAGTCTATAAGATTATCAAGCAGGAGGTAGAAAGGGAACAGAACAATATTCCTCACAAATTACTTACTTGTCCTGAGAGAGCAGTTCAGTGGGCCAAAATCCTCTCTATGTCATTAATTCAAGGACTTCACCAAATGAGGCAACTTCAGGAGATTATAGGGAACCCCCTTTATCCTCCAAGTCAGTGTCTGATGCAAGTGACTCTGTATGCGAGTCCATGTGACTGTTCTTACAAGCCTCCTCTTAGGGGTATCTGGGTGGGCCTGATCAGAGTCTCTGGAAGACTCTGTGGGAATGTGTACAGGTCCACTGAGTTTATCTATTCTGCTCTGTCCCTGGAAACATTGATGAGATGGCTAAAAAGCTGATAGTATGGTACCTCTGGAAGGAGCTGGTGGTGGTGGTGCATGCTCTGTAGAATGTTTTGGAGATATGCAATCCTCCTTTCCATTAACTAAAAGGCTGACCTAGAGTCCATTGGCATTCGGGAATCAGACTGTGGAGATAACCAACTCCTTCCAAGGTGGAAGCAGACAGTACTGAAGATGATCCAAAAGGCCACGATATGGAGATTGGTGTGAATATCTTGAAGGCAGCTAACTCCAACAAAGAAAATAGAAAAAGGGACTAGTGAGCAGGCACCAAAGCTGGTGCTCACCTGATACAAGAGTCAGAATCAAAAATGAGGTTGTTTGTGCTGAATACAGGATCTCCAAAAGGCAAATCAAATCCGAAACTATAGCCACAGAAACAGGCTCTGGGAAAAGAGCTAACAGATTAGGACAGACTGTGTCAGTCCACCCTCACTAAAGAGAGGAATGGGATAATACTCAGCTCTATCTGCATCTTCTGAAAGGTACTCATCAATGCTTTTCAAACAACATCTGAAACACTCCTGAGGGATCTCACAGAAGCTGCTGAAAAAGATCTAAGTTTAACTCTTGCTCTGATAAGTGCCTGATGGATGTTGTAAAGGGAATCTGTCTCTGAAGATACTTGGCTCAGCTATGGAAGCTCTATCTGCAGTAGCAGATGCTGATAACAGCATATGTGTCTTTGTCCTTGGGATCTCTCTCTCTATCGGACTGAAGGATGAAACAGGACAGCTGCTATGATAAGTGTATTTACAATAAAACCCGTCTTCTTTGCAAAGAATTTCTGTAAAAAAAAAATGTGTTGATTCCCAAGTAATAGGACTTGTCTACCTAGGAAGTGGAAACATTAAAAAGAATGATGCAGTAAGGCTAATACCATAAAATAAATACAATGTACTGAACATTAGTAGGAGCCTGTTATTCTTTTACATAGCATGACAGCATATCAGAAGTGTTATGTATAATGTCACAGAATTGTGAAGGTCAAACACTGTAGGCTGTACTACAAAGAAACTAGGTCTTTTACTTATCAATGTAAATGGTGTCCGCTACATTAACCAAAAATAAATGTGTCCGAGCTATCACAGCTTTGAAATGTATTAAGTTTCCTGCAACAAAATGTATGCCTGAAGGAATTTAAGAGAGTCCTATACAAGACAGTACATAATGCATGTAAACAATGGCCTTTATTCACCTTTGTTCTTAATAAATGCTTAGGCAAAATAAGCACTGCTAATTAAGCTACTGCTTACTTTTAAAAATGGCGAGTAAAAGAGCTAAGACTTAAAAAACTGTGATTTTCCTCATAATTAGAGAGCCCTGGTCTTAGTCAAATTCAAGTTAAAAATACTGTTCATGTTCTAAATTGTCATGGGGAGGGTTCAAGGAATTGGCCGTTAAATATATTACCTCACAGAAGCTTTTAATTACTAATTTACACAAACAGGCCTATTACCAGAAATTCTGGAACATCATTTTTGAGCTTTTGACTGATAGCTTATATAACCCAAACCACTTTATGATCACCAAACTCTACTCACCTTCATCCTCATCTAATTGCGGTTTTCCCCCCTTTATCTCTACCACAAGTAATGATGGCTCAAATCAAATTAAGTATTAATCTTTTTTCTTTTTCTTTTTACCTGCTTTATTAATGTTAATCAAAAGTTAATATTGTGTGTGCAGTTATAGTACTCGTCTTTTGTCAATTAGCCTACTCTTAATTGACTCATAGTTATTTTACTGTTTCTAAACAGCACAAGTGTATATATTGTATATAACGAGTTATCTTTTTTATTGTTTTATTTGTTCTGGTCTATATTACTGTTCATACTTAATCTGCATGTGTTTTGTGATGTATATCTCTATGGCAAAATAAATAAAAACTCTTTTTGGAAAAAAAATATTGTTCATGTATCAGATACAGGAAAACATCAAACAATGGACAATCTGTAAAATGTAATCACAGGAAATACAACTATACCCGTTTTACAGTACATGCTTTAGGAGCTTTGTATACTGCAAAAATACCTAAATACAATAAACTCTCAGTTAACTGGCACCCATGGGGATTGGTAGATGCCAGACAATTGTAGTTTCTGGTTCACTAACACTGTACCTTATACTATTTGTTTGGTTTGACTTGTTCTTAGGTTGTGGAGAGAGGGAATTTATTCCTATCTTCCTTTTTAAAACTCTAAAAACATAAGGTGTGTTTCTGTGTGTGTGTGTGTGTGTGGGGGGGGGGGGGTAGAAAGTGCAACACATGAAAATTGTACTGTATTTCGTCAATTTTTTTTTCTGGTTGCTTGAGTTCCAGTTAACCGAGAGTTTACTGCAGGCATGTTAAAATGCATTAGTATCCAAGAAAATGACAAGTAATCAAGCTAAATTAAAAAAAAACTGATATAATAGCACTGGCACTCTGTTTTGTAGCAACAAACATAACCACAAATAAAATGAAAACAAAGTTAATCTGGAAAGTTGAGTAACGTCTGGCATCCCATCTGTAACAGAAATAGGAGACTCTCTCTCTCTGATGCCCTCTCTATGGGAGAAATAACAATGCCTTATTGAAGTTTTAAATAGTTTATTCAGTTAACTAGGTAGATGGACAAGTGTTCTCTTGGTGAATCGTCTGTATGGTCATCGTGCTGGATATCCCATCTGTGATCCAGAGGGTGAATGGACTAGGGAGAAACCCAATAGAAAGAATTAGTTCAGATATAATCACTTTAGCTATCATATCTATCAGACCTGACTTGAGCTTTCTGGATTACCTTTGTTTTCTGTTGGTCCTTGGCACCCCCAAGGAATTATTGACTCAAGGGAATCTGTTTGAGGAGACCACCAACGATATGGAAACAGATAATTTGAGACTTAAAAATCTTCTGAAGACACCTACCTGGGCAAACATGACCCAGCACACTATCGCAAGTGCCCAGGGCAATACTGGGATAATGAAATCACCAAGATATATGCTGATGTCAAACACAAAACATTGTTATGTATCTTGTCATTGGGATCACTGGAGTTTGGGGGTCCACTGCAAGATTCGTATTCAATATTTGGTGAAAGGAACCACAAAGATGGTTGCCACTATGAGATCTAAGACCATGAGCTATAGAGCTGCAGATACTAACTCTGAAGAAAGAAGTTAAACCTGAGACTGAAGAACTGATGTCTGTCGTGAGGGAGGCTGGCCTTAGAAGACTTGGTATCAAAGTGGCACCCTATAAAAATAAGTGCTTCTGATGGATCTATCTAGGACTTTCCAGTGTTTACAGTAATACCCAATGCCCAATGTCAGAGACAACTGCAGAAGGCACTTTCTTATTTGAATCAACTTTTCTTAAGTTGGGATTGTTAGTAGCCAGACATCAGATAAAATTCAGATGTGCAAGCAGAAGTCCAAAGAACAAATCCAGACCCTATATGGCACACATGGAAGGATGGACTGTACCATGACCATCTGGAACATTGCTTTGAAATGAACAGATTTATATTGCTGACATTAAAGCTCAGCCTAAGATCCTTTGTTTTCTTCATAAATGAAAAGACCCTTGAACAGTATCCAGACTCTTCTTAGTCTGGTGGTACCTTCTGGGCTCCTGTTTTCTTAAGTTCAAAAACTCTGTCTGACAAGGTGGGACATTTAGAAGGGAAAACAAATGTGGCTGGGTCTGTAAAAGAAAGTGGGTGGTACAGCCTCTGGCTATGGTGTCCATTATCTACTTGCCATGCCCTGTCATTTGTAAATAAATCTGATCACCGACTTCTTCCAGAGCAAGAGAATCAGCCAAATCTCTTAAGAGTTCTGTAACTGACAGGAGGAGGGATGGGGATCCCCTACTTATTCCCTATTCCCTAGAAACTACTAGATCACCGTGACCTCTTTCACAATACTGACTGAAGTCCTGTTGTTGGCAGTTTTTAAATCAAAGTTTTCATACAATCCTGGGTGTTTGGGAAAAAAAGCCCACTGAAAACTGGACAGTTTGACTGCAACAGCAACATGTATCCTACTGTTTTGCACACTCTTCTGTAACTTGACTTTTACCTTAGAAATGAAAAGGCCAGTACATTTAATGGGAACACTGGTGAAGGACACCTTGAAGTTCACAGCAAAGTTACAATGCTAAAGCCAAGTGAGCCTGTGAACAGTAATGTTTATTCTTACCACCTGCTGCATTCCACTGACTATGTTATATGCCAACTTCACAGTCAAGTCAAATACTGTTGAGAATGTTTTTGCACACATCACAGTTTTGGCAATTCTGCAATATGTGGTACATCTTGTCAGCCAACTCCAGATGCAGACTAATCATGTGACATGTAGTACAGTGCCCTGACAGAAAAAGTAGTGGAATCAGTCTAAAGCTCTACACTCCATGTCAAGATGAAGGACAGATGGACTCAAACTGTGGGCACTTTCTTTAGATCTGCTATTATCACTATGGAGTTTTCATCCAAAACTCCCAGTTTGGGGAGACTGGAGGATCTTAACCCTTCTCCTACTTATGGGTGCTACAATGTTGGATCTTGTTAGGCCCTCTTTGTGACAAGAGCTACCTATCTTGTGTACAGGGAAAGCAGGGGAGAAGAGAAAGCCATATGCAGAATTTTGTCCAGTGGGGGGGGGGGGGGGGGTCAACTGGCCAAGCTCCTTTTCATCAGTAGGTAAAGGACCTTCCTACACTTGTGGTCTTCAGGATGGAACAATGGAATGTTTTCCATTGCTCTTATCTATGTGACATGGTAGACTCCAATGAAGAGTCTACATGATTCTGCATGCACCATCTCTTCTATAGTTCACTTGGAGGGGAAATGCCCAATGTTGATGAAGACAGAACTGGGCCAAGCACTTACTGCCTTTCTCTGCAGTGACCTGACTTCTTAGAAAGAAATTGTGAAATGACTCTCAGTTTGGGTGTGCCAGGGTTGAGGTCAATGGCAGTAAAGTTCTTGAGACTACTCAGTCAACACACTTTGTTGTTTCAGTGCCCCTTGCTGGCGTGTAACCAATGACATGGTCAATGTGGTCATGTCCAACCCAACGCTAACCAAAGCTAACCTGTTGTTGTAATCCAGGTTGAAGCCCTGACAATGAGAACACCAGCTCTAGAAATGCTCCTCACGAAATGTGCTGGTTCAGAAATAAAATATGTTTACATTCCATTTGATGCTAAAGCTATAGTAAAGAATGACCAACAATACAGCCTGTGCTTGGTATACTGGCCTCAAATCTACTTGCAGTGAGACTGGATGGAAGAAAATAACTCTTGTCACACTGCCCCAGAACAAGAGGGAGAAGGGAGGACACCCATCTCAATCTGAGCCTATACTGCAGCACTGGTTTATTCAAATGTTTACTGCTGTGGTAAGTTTATTTACACAACTGTACTATGCTCACCATTAGATCACTGGTACAGCAGCCTAAGCTACAAGGGATGAGTACAAAGACTTAGTAAATAAGGGAGGGGGAAAGCTGGATCAGAGTCTGGGGCACTTGGAGAAAAGTCCTAGAAGAATCTATTCTACATCAAGAGAAGGCATCTAAGTTTGTAGTGCTTGATAAGGGTGTGTACAGATGACCAAGTTTGCTGCCTGTAACATATTTCTAGAGTCCAACCCTTTCCAAAAAGTCACAAAAGTAGATAGGGGGACACTAACTTTGCCTGGAAGTGTTTTGTTATGGTAAGGGTGAAAATAAAAAGAGGGGGGAAGCATGGGACAAGCATTTAGAAATAGTCTATTTAGACAATGGTGGTCTCTTTTTCATACTGTCATAGGAGATAAAGATTTGATTAGAAGCCCTGAAAGATTTTGTGTTGTCAATGTAGTATCCAAGGTGCCTATGAATATCCAGAGTGAGTATAATTTGTTCTCCTTGATCTCCCTAATTTTTTGCCTCTGAAATACCACTCGGGATTTTAAACAAACCTTAGGCAAAAATAAAGGATTTGCTCTCAAAGTTGCCAAATCTTTGTAAAAGATGAGATAGGAGTGACTCACCTGAAGAGTGTATAGCTCAGATAATCTTCTTGCACTATTCAGTGCAATACGTAAAACTGTCTTACAAGATAAAAACTTAAAATCAGCCTTTTGCATAGGTTCAAAAGGGAATAGTGCAAGTTTTTCCCATATAAAATTGAGATCCCAAAAATAAGCCACCTGTCTGCTAGTGGTCAGATATGCAGCATCCCTTTTAAAAATTGTTTCACACAATGTAGGGAGGAAAGGAGGAGATCTATAGGCAGATGAGCAGAAATGGGAGACAGATTAATCTTGATAGAAAAATGAGAGAGACCAGAGGATAACTCACAGAAATACTGAAGAATCACAGGAGTCTGAGCCTTAAAAGGATCCTGGTTCTTGGTTTGGCCCCAACTAGAAAATCTTTTCCACTTATCCAAAATATGATTTTCTAGTTGCAGATTCCTTTGCCTCCTCTGAAAAAAAATGTGCCTATAAGGTATTAAAAATTTACTATCTAGGTTGTCAACTGAAGATGAAGGTAGCAGTACACACATCAACCTCTACGTTGTCCTGTGCGAGTAAGCCCATTATGTGAAAAAGCTTCTTGTTACTGCCACTGGTCACTTTCAAAAGAAAGCAGAATGACTGTTGGTTGGCCAAAAAGGGGGGTCAAAACAATTACCTTTGGAGAGTCCTGCTGAATCTTGAGAAGCACTTTGCTTATTACAGAAAAGGGTGGGAAAGTATACAGGAACACTGCAGTCAATCAGAATTAAAAGGCATCTGCTTTCCTGGCCTACTTGCAAGGATTCATGGAGCAGAATTTCTTTAACCGTCCATTTTGATGGAAGGCAAACAGATCTATACCTCAGGAGTTCACCAAGAATGATTAATTCCTGGAAGACCCCCAGGTCTAACTTTCATTTGTGAGGGTCTGTCCATGTCCTCCTCAGCTCGTCTGCCACAGTGTTTTGTTCTGCTGGAATGTAGATCCTGGAGGAACAAACTGAACCAAGTTGCTAGATCCCAGGCTACAACAGCTAATCACCAAAGAGGGTGTGCTACAGCTCTCCCTTTTATGTTTGTGTACGACATCACTGTGGTAGTGTCTGTGATTACTAACAGAGGGCACGGAGTCCAAAGATGGTACAGTAGACTAACTCTTATCCTGTCTCGCTGGGACTGGGTGTAAGACTGGGTAAACAAATGGCTGGTTAATCAGAAAATGCATGCAAAATAGCATTTATAGGTTATAAATCAGCTAGAATAACAGGATTTGTGTTAGTATGCATTTTTCTAATGAATATGAAATCTACAACTCAAATGTCTGTCATTTAGCCTAGAGGGGGCAGAAGTGTTGTTCTTCTCTACTGTCTTTTGCTAGGACTACAGTTGATTAAAGAAAGGCCATATAAGAGGGAGTCCACTGTACAAGAGATTTGAAAGAATTTATTAGAGTCATCATTTCCTTAACATTTGTATTTCAACTTGTATTGTTTGTTCCAAACACTTTGCATTTTCACTTTCTTGGATGCAGCTCCCCATGCAAAATCTAAAGCAGGTGTTGTTATACACTGAGTGGGGGCTGTCAGGGAGAAGGGAAAACCTGGAATAAGAAACATAAATAAGAAGAAACAACTGATTCTCCCACCAATTCAGCTCTCATTTTACAAATCCCAACAATGGAATTTGAAATGATACAGGATGCTGTTTGTTGAACAACACTGATTTGACAAACCAATGAATCTCTCTCTCTCTCTCTCTCAAGTAGTCTGTCCAAGTGAATCGTGAGAACAGGTGAAGCCATGAAACATAGAATTCTAATATATATCTTCTCTGGCAGATGCCCGAGTCTGGTCTGAAAATATAAACTGTTCCCTGCAACTCTGCACTTTGTCTTGAATCCAGAAGCGGTCCTAGAAACCCTACCTATCTTGTGAGAAGATATGAGAGAAAAACTGCCTTTGACTTAGATATAGGTTTACTGCCCACACCAGGGTCTCTTGACAAAGCTGTGAAGGAATCTGAGAAAATCAGGCAACTGTCTAAACATGGGAAATGTCTTGCAACCTGCAAGGGGCTATAACATGAGCAAGACACTTTGTAAACACTCTTAAGGCTATAGATATAACCCAAAGGGTAAAAGAGCAAAATGAAAATGCAAACCAGGCACACAGAAATACAAGAAGTGTCTGACATTGGTGTTGACTCGAGTGTGACAATAAACATCTTTTAAACCTGAAGTTACCAAAAATCAAGCAGGAGGAATGAGGGGTAACAGCGACTGAAGAGAAAGCATTTTGAATTGTTTACAAAAGAAATGTCTAGGAAATGTCACCAGGTTCCTTCTTTCTTTTGGCACCTTAAAAAAAATTATTGAATAAAATCCTCTCCCTGTTTGTTCTGAACAAAAAGGTTCTGTTACCCCCACCTTAGATAGCACCTGACTAAGAATAGGAGGGTACAAGCTAGTTTGATTGGGAGGATGTGGTGGAATCCCTTGAAAATGTGAAAAAAGGATTTTTGCTGCCAGCTGTAACCTTTTAGAATGATTATCCCTATCCTGTTATACCAGATAACCTCAGACAACTGGGTTATGATAGTGAAAATGTAACAATGGGATAAATTTAAAGAACTGCCAGGGTGGGGTTGGGGAACATCCTGAGGGCTCATACAATCAATATGAAGTTTCAAGTTGCCCTTGGTCTCTGGAGGACCCTCCTTTCTTCTTTGAACCTCCATGCCACTGTTTCTTTTTTTTTTTTTAATTTTGTTTGCCTAAATCTCACTGGGTATGCTTGTTCTGCTTTCTAAAAGAGAAACCCAAATTGGAAGAAAACTTTCTGTTATATTTAGGAAAGGAAAGTTGAAAACGTGGGCAAACCCCCAATGAACAACCCCCGAAATTAACTTTCCTCTTTCATCAAATCCCTTATGGACCTTCACTGAGGAAGGACCAAATAACACTTCTTTATCCAGGAGAGCATTTAAAATTTTAGTTTTAACATCTGCCTGGAAATTTTGAGACTGTAACCAAACCAAGCAAATCTCAAAACAGAACAAGTAGCAGCAGGTCTGGAAACAACAGCAGCAGTGTTATAAGCTCATTTCAAAGAATGTTTGATTACTAGAGACAGTAGATACCAACAGAATACAGATATTTATTTATTTATTTTATTTTACATCTGTTTACTGGAAAAGTCCAGCTGGACATGAGTACTTTTTCAGTGGAGGCAAGGGAGAAAAGCTCCAGTGTAATACAGTTTTCTTCTTCTTTCGGCTTTTTCCCGGTTAGGGGTCGCCACAGTGGATCATCTGTCCGCTCATGATTGGCAGTGGAGTTTTATGGTGTCAAGTTGCCAGCCCGGCGCCCAACCTTCCACAGAAGGCACACACACGCACACACTCACACCTAGGGCCAATTTAGAGTGTCCAATCCACCTACTGCATGTCTTTGGGATGTGGGAGGAAACCGGAGCACCCGGAGGAAACCCACGCAACCACAGGGAGGACATGCAGACTCTGCACAGAAGGCACCCCAGCCGAGAATCGAACTGGAGAACCTCTTGCTGTGAGGCGGCAATGCTAACCGCTGCACCACCATGGCCAACATACTATATTAAAAACATAACTTGAAACTTATAAGTACATCAAAAACTGTAAGACATTAATGCAGTACATTAATACTTTTAAACATTAGGAACTATAGTAGCAGCAAATTATACATCATGCAAATCTGTAGTTATATACAATGTGCATAATTTGAGTAGAGACTATTCAAATAGAGAGTTCATGTTGACAGTTGGGGCTGCAACAGATATTATTTTACAGGGAGAACTGAGAGTTCAGGTTTTCATAGGTTGGTACTAGGCTACTGGCCCTAGGGCCTATTCAAGCCTAGCCATAACAATTCCCTGGACATTTCTTCCCACAATATTTACTTCCCTGAACCCCTGTGTCTAGCAGGGCAACTGACATGATTTCCAGGGTGAATTTCCTATCTCCCATCCAATCGTCACAGTTCCTTTTGAATAGGGACAAGGAGGTGTTCTGCTTGACATGTATGGGCAGTCTATTCCAGAGTATGGGGAGTCTCTGGGTCAGGAACCTATCCCTCCAGCATGTTTTGTTCACTGTGATGACAAGGTTTAGATCCCTGGAGCATGTGGCTCTGAGGGATTGGGATTTCTATAAGTGGAGCATGTCCAACAGCTCAGGGTTTGACATGGCCTTGGATGATAAGCAGAGATGGTCTCTGAATAGACGATATGCCACAGAGTATAGCTGGAGTTTTTTTTAGATGGTCAGCATAAGGCATCTGCTTTAGGCCTGTGATTCTTTCAGTGAGGTATTTCTGCGGCCTTTCCAGCTGATGTAGATGCCTTGTGAGGTACATACCAAACGCGGCGTTGTACTCTATAATGGGTCTAATGAGGGATGAGTACAGTGAGACAATGACCTCCTTTTTTCTGGATGAAAAGCCCTTCGTGATGAGGTTGTGCCACATAGAAGGATTTCCTGACTGTTTGACAATGTGGTTATCAAAGGTGAGACCACTGTCCACCTTTGTCGCTAAGTCTCTCATCACACTTTCGGTGTTTAGTGTACTGCCACCTATGTGGTAATTCATGGGTGCATGTTTTTTCAAAACGGGGATAACTATACATTTCTTGGCATTAAGCTTGAGCCCATGGCTCTGACACCAAGCATCTGTTTCTGTAAGGCCCTTTTGTAGAATATCCACATCATTGGGGATTCAATAATGGCTCCCAGTTTGCAGTCACCTGCGAACTTTGTTAGCCAGAGTCCCTTAGTGTTGGCCTGTACTTCAGAGAAGTAGATGCCAAACAAGAGCGGTCCCAGGACTGAACCCTGAGGTACTCCACTTGTCACTTGTCTGGAGCCGGATTTGGAGTCGGCTACTTTTACAGTCTGGGTTCTGTCAGTAAGCCAGTTGACAACCCATGGAGTGATGTAGAGATTTATGCCCAGCTTAGTAAGTTTATCTATGATTCCAGAGTGAGGAATAGTGTTGAAGGCCTTGGCGAGGTCCAGATAGGCTGTGTGGACCGCCGTACCCTCGTCCACAGCTCTGGAGACTGATTAGAAGAAGTCAATCAGGTTCAAGAGACAAGATCGTCCCTTTACAAACCCAAACTGGGTGGGGTCCAGTGCTTGACGGTTGCCAATGTCTTTGTTTATAAGTTCCATGATAATGCATTCCATGCCCTTGCAGATCAGGCTCGTCAGACTGATGGGACGGTAGTTCCCAGGATCCATGGTGGATCCCCCCTAGTGGAGTGGGATAACTGTAGTTGTACGCAACTCAGTGGGCATGAAACCTGAGGCGAGGCTATGATTAAACATGACACTTAGGTGAGGTGCCAGTTCATGTAGTACACAGCCCGGGATGTCATCTGGTCCCATCGATGCTGTATTTTTAGCTTTGGAGAGTGTGGTTTCTACCTGTGTGGCCGTGATTACCGGAATTTGACAATCTTTTGGTATTGAGATGGGCCCTTTAGGCGGTGAGAGGGGGGTGAAGTTGGCACTAAGTTGATCTGCCAAGATATTGGCAATATCCTTGGGATCAGTATATGTTACAGCTCAGAGCAGATCTGAGCATTGACATTTTGATTCTTGACATAACTATAGAATGCCTTGTGGTTGTCTTTGGAATCTTTGGCAATTTTATTTTCATAACTAGCTTTGGCGGATTTTATGAGGGATCTCAGCTTCTTTCTGAGGCTAGTAAGGGAGTTTATTTGCATCCTGGGATTTTCCTCTTTTCTGCAACAGTTTTTTCCTTCTGTTGTATAGTTTTGTTTATGGCAGGGTGTGAAGAGTGGGTAAAGATAGATGAAGGCTGCCAGCCTAGCCAGATAGAATTTTATAGATAATTCTGTCATTTGTAAACATGAATGTAAACTACACGCTTGTCTTAAATGTAAAGAAATAGTGTTACATGTGGAACTGGAAATAGATGTGACAACAATGCACTCTACTGACCAAAGTAAAGCATGTGGTGACCCTTTGATGTAGACAGTGGTGCCAAAGGGACTAGATGAAGAAATTATTTCTATTGTTTTAACCACAAGTTAAATTGCTAAATTTAAACATGCAAATGTATTTTTATTACTTTGCTTCGTGACCAGCTGCAAGATAACAAAAGGAGATGGTAAGAATGCAAATGCAGTTCTGTCAGCCTGGAACCCAGAGAAGTGTGACTGATGATGTAATGGGTAGCCTGGGAACCCTAGGAAAGTGTGAAGAATGATGTAATGTGAATCAGAACTGCAATTTCAATTTAAACAGAGAGAACCAGAGATTATTCAGCATTTTTGTCTTGACCATCCAACTCACAGCACTGTCTTGCACATATGCAAGTTATCTTAGACTGTGTTTTCTTTTAGAAATAGCTAGAAACTAGAAATATTAGCCTGTGTTTTTCTGTGATGTCAGAACTGTACTACTGAATTATTTTAAGTATTTCTCTGAACACTTGACTACCACTGTGTAGTAAGAAGTGTTGTCTTATGTTTTTATTATTTATTATTAAATATTTTAAAACCTTTCAACTGTGGCTGTTTTGTGTAGAGATAAGTTAAGCTCTAGAGTACATTGCATATTTATAGTGATTACTGTACAGGTCACTCCAAATAAGCCTCGACTGTGTAGTCACACTTACCAACTGGATAATAATATTGCACAGTAATAATTGTACACCCATTTAAGGGCCTTTGAGTAGCTGATATTATTAGTGGGTGGTGGCAGGGCACTACCATATAGTCTGGGAAAAGGGGCCACAGCTGGAGAACCTGTGCCAGCCTTCCCCAGAAATGTCTGTGTGGTTGTATAACCTTTTCTCAAAGTGTGTGTGTGTGTGTGTGTGTGTGTATGTGTGTGTGTGTATGCGTGCGTCAGCTACTTGGGCAGGGACACGAAGAACTGGTTGGATAGAGAGGGTGGTAGAGGTTTTAGCTTGCCCACTAGGCTGAGATCTGGACCCTATAGCTGTGTCAGTGGGGAGTCTTATTGGGGACCTGGAGAGCAAGGGAGTGACCAGCCCCGGACTGACTGTGATCTCTGTGTGCTCTTAAGGGAAATTGCACTTTACTGTGTTCATTTGTTACCCTTTCCTTCATATATGAGACGCCCTCTCTGGTGTTAGTGGTGAGGATTGAGGCTCGCTGACCAGGGCACATGCGTCACATATTAATTGTTTGGCAGTGGTGGGATATCCACACCACATATTAATTGTTTGGCAGCTGTGGGATATCCACATCACATATTAATAGGTTGGCAAATACTAAGTGGCTTGTAGTGGTGTGGGTAGAGTGAATCCCTGTAGCATGTGTACAGTGAGCTTTGAAGGTGTTTTGTACTCAAAATCAACCACACAGTGAATAATCAGAGTTCAGATCAAAATTGTTGTATTTCTTTTGTTAGCTTAGTTAGTCAGGGTGAGCAGGCAGCATGTCAGCAGAGGAGTATGGACAGCTGACAAGGAGCCAGCTGGTGGAGATGTGCCAGGCTAGGGGACTGGTGCATGAAAACCTGACCAAGGCAGACCTGAATGCAGCCTCAATGCAGCTCTCAAACCCTACATTGCAAGGCCTGAGGCTGGTAGCTAGGGAAGCACCTGATTCTAAAGGAAAGGGGGAATCTGTATATTGAGACAAAGGATTACTATACAGAGAGTAAACCCCTGAGGGAGGGCTAGAAGGTGAGAGAGTACAGCAGTTGGTAGTGCCTACAGCCTACCGTCCGGCGCTTTTAGCCATAGCCCATGATATTCCCTTTGCAGGTCATATGGGCATAAAATGTACAAAGAGGCATATTATGCAGGACTTCTGTTGGCCTGGAATTTCCAGAGATGTAACAGGGTACTGCAGGACCTGTGAGCAGTGCCAAAAGGTAGCCAAGGCAGGAGACAAGGTGAGAGCTCCTTTGATGCCTTTGCCTGTGACTGAGGAGACATTTCAGAGGGTAGCTATGAATATTGTGTGTCCTCTGAGCACCCCAAGTTCCACGGGGAAAAAGTATAGCCTAGTGGTAGTGGATTATGCTACACTATACCCTGAGACAGTGGCTTTGTCCTCCATTGAGGCAGAGAAGGTGGAAAATAATTTGTTAGAGATTTTCAGCAAGGTAGGTTTCCCAAAAGAAATACTGTCTGACAGAAGTGCCAATTTCATGTCAGACCTGCTGGCTTGTCTGTGGAAGTCCTGTGGGGTGAAGCACATGAAGACCACCCCCTACCAGCCCTAGACTAATAGCCTTGTTGAGAGGTTAAACTCTACAATCAAGTCCATGTTACGGGCATTTGCAGATTAGTTTAAGAGGGAGTGGGACAAATATTTACCCCATTTCTTGTTTGCTTACAGAGAGGTTCCCGAGGATTCCACAGATTTTTCACCCTTTGAGTTGCTGTATGGCCATAGGGTGAGGGGACCTCTAGATTTAATTTGAGATGAGTGGGAAGGTGAGTGCAAGCCTCACAAGGAGTCGGTTGTGGCATATGTCCTAAACCTCAGGACAAGGCTCAGGGAACTCATGTGCTTGGCCCAAGAGAACCTAGCAGAAGTCCAACAACAGAAAAAGGTGTGGTATGACAGGAATGCTGAAGCTAGAGAGTATGCTGTGGGGCAGCAGGTAATGGTTCTTATTCCTGTCAGACACAACAAGCTGCAAGCAGCGTGGGAGGGACCCTACAAGGTGATGTTAACTTCATGGTGGAACTGCTAGGCAGAAGGCAGGGGCACAAAATGTACTATGTTAACATGATGAAACCTTACCATGATAGGGAGGCCCTTGTGCTGAGCATTTGCAGTGGATTGCAGGAGCAGTCTGAGGGAGATCTGGGGACTGATCTCAGTGAGGCTCAGGCTGACACCTCAGTGGAAGTGGTAGCAATGTCCCAGAAGCTATCTCCTACCCAGGTTTGAGAAATCCAAGCAGTGCTGCAGGACTTTGGGGACATGTTCACTGGGAAACCAGGGTGCACCCACCTGGTGCAGCACCAGGTGGATACAAGACCCCAAAGGCCTTTTAGGCAGGCCCCTTATAGAGTGCCTAAAAGAGTCAAGCAGACTCTGAGGGAGGAGGTACAGGAGATGTTGGAACTAGGGGTGATTCAAGAGTCCAACAGTCCCTGGGCCTCCCCAGTGGTGCTGGTGCCAAAGAAGGATGACAGCACCAAGTTCTGTGTGGACTACAGGAAATTAAATAGTCACACAGAGTCGGATGCGTACCCCATGCCTAGGACAGATGAGGCCCTAGAGCAGCTGGGTGGGGCTAACTATCTTACAACCATTGATCTTAGCAAGGGTTACTGGCAGGTGCCCTCGGCTCCCACTGCTAGAGAGAAGTCAGCTTTTGTGACTCCTTTTGGCTTATATGAGTTCACAAAGATGCTCTTCAAGATGAAGAATGTCCCAGTGACTTTCCAGAGGCTGGTAGATCATATCCTAGCAGGAGCAGGAGGGTTTGCCCTTGCTTACCTAGATGACATTGCCATCTACAGCAATACCTGGCCAGAGAACCTTCAGCATGTCAGGGAGGTACTGGGCAGACTACAGAGGGCAGGGTTGACAATTAAGCCGAGCAAATGTCAGGTGGGTATGGCAGACGTCTCCTACCTAGGACATAAAGTGGGAACTGGTATGATAAGGCTAGAATCTACACACAACACAACATAAACGAACCCAACAAGGGTATCACTGAGAACAAAAAGTAGTAAAGTCCCAACAACGAGTCAGAATCACACTCCGACTTTACTCTTGCATATACATGAAATAACCAATGAGTTAGCGCTTTCGCCAATAATTTGGCTTCTTCAGAGTCATTGGGCTATAAAATCTAACAATTTATATAATCCCTTCAACTAACTGTAGACAAATCATGAGCCTTGAACTAAAAATCCCATACCCACAATTCTAAACATTGCCTATAACACAATGGTATACTTTTAAACGAAAATCCAACGATAGTAAATGAAAACCAAGCATTGATTCCCAAGCGAACAAACAAAAAATCCACAGGTAATCCACTGAGTTTATTACGGACTTACACGAACAAGTGAAATAATAAAACCATGAAGTATAAAACTAAATCAACGTAAAGCGCTTTTCGTCCGGATCTTATCCGGACTTCTTCAGACAAACAGTTCCATACCAAGAGGTAAAATTCAAATAGTTAAACACCCAGAGCACTGACCAATCATACCCAGCTCCGTACTTAACTAGCTCTTAAAGGACCAACCTTTCTGTTAAAAACAAGTATTGTACCATAATTACCAGCTAACATGTAGCGTATTCGTTGTGTTAATTAAACTCCTATGTCTTCCTTCTTGCAGATCAGCAAAAGCAAAACAAGTCGCACTTCACAATGGTATATAATGAGTACAATCATTGAAACAAAGGTCTATTAAAAAACTAACGTTCTAAAAAATTATTACTACTAAAATTACTGTGACCCCTTACATTAGCCTCAGTAGTTTACTTGTTGATGTTATAGTATATTACAAAAAATATTGCATGCTTTTACTTTTCCGTACCACCACGTATAATATACTTTGTTCAAAATTAACAATAAAAAATATTCAAACTCCATACTCTAAAGTATTGGGTACATTAATATATGTGGAGGTTGTCGTCTAATGTACTAACGACTAAAATAGCTCCCCCACCACAAAATTGGGTTTATATACCTAACAGTTTACCAAGTAAGTTATGATATCATTACCGATAACATAGAGGGTGGTATATACAGTCTAATGATGCCAATTTATTAATATTCATGTTTACATTTAGTCCTGTGGTCTAATACATGCTTACCCGGCCACTAAATAGTGCAAAATAAAGTTGAGTTAATACGTAACGGTCCTGTAAGGTGTACTATTAACCTTACCTCAAAAATATCATTATAACTATAACTATTATAACCCATCCAAGAGCTACCCTATAGGTTAACCATAAAGATCATGAAGGTGTTACGTATTCATGATGATATATGAATCACTGATGTTTGTTGTATATACAATACTAAACATATGTGGACTAAATGCCCTACCTCGGTGAACTATTAAAAATTGGGGTTTAACCATGTCATTGTAAATTACCTATCTCCAAAGGCTCCTTAGTTTTAAAAAACATGCTATGGAGCATGTTTCATTAAGACCTGGGTCCATAAATGCTCGTAAGAGCAATTGCCAACTTAATTCCCTTTTCTCAAGCAAAAGCTTAATGTAATTGACGTTGAAGAACCTAGCTCCTATATTGTTGTTATTTATTTGACAGCTCACCATGAATTTAAATTTGTGTCTGCTGTTCTGCTCACAGTGTTTAGCTAGAGCATTTTCACATTTCTTCTTGCTAATAGCATATAAATGCTCGTATATTCTATCCCTCAAATGGCGGTCCGTCTTCCCTATATCGAATGACGTACAATGTTGGCATTGGGCCAAGTAAACTATGGACCTTGTATTACAATTAAACACATCCCAAATTGCAAAAGTTTCTTTTCTGACAGTAAAAGTGTTTGAAGTGTCTATAAAAGGACAATATTTACATGCCCCACATTTATGTGTACCCGAATTATTTTTCTTCACTTTACATTTTGTTTCTAATAAATTTTTCATGTTGAGTCCCTTCTTAAACGTGATAGTTGGGAATTGATCTATTTTACTAGAAACATCCTTATCCAATTCTAGACAAAACCAGTATTTTCTTACTATTTTCTGGATGTCTATGGCCTCCGGGCAATAAGTAAATGTAAATGCCAGGGAGAAGTTTTTGTTTTCCATCAAACCATCTGTAATAGTACTCACTTCTTCCCTTAGGCTAAGTTCTTTTTGTCCATGGGCACTATTAGTTAGAATGTCAATTGTATTTGTTAAATCAATTGTTGAATTTCCATTTAAAATGAGTATATATATCCCATTACTCCTCTTTGTTTTTACCTCTTGAAAGATGTCCCTTAAGAATTGACTAGGGTACCCTCTATGAGAAAACATCCTGTATAGTAAGTTACATTCCTGTTCAAAATCCTCGTTCGTAGTTATCATCCTGGCCGCTGCAGCTGGCCTTTCACCACAGATTTCTTTTGGTGGTGTGGATGTAATCTTGTAAAATGTAAGAATGTGTTCGAATAAGTACTTTTTCTATAAATTTTTGCTATATATCTCCCTTCTCGTACATTTTTACTTAATTCTACGTCCAGGAAGCTAATCTTTGACTCCTGAAAATTTTTTGTAAATTTTAAGAAAGTACTTGTTGAGTTGAAGAAAGTAACAAGTTCCTCAGCAAGACTACTATCGCCATCAAAAATAATGAATATATTGTCTAAGAATCTCTTATAGAGATGGATTTTTTCTTTCCACTCACTGTTCAAAATAAAAGTAGTTTCCCAGTAGGCCATAAAGTACAGTTGTGTACACTTACCATAAATGTAGATGTTCCTGTGTCTTCACTGTTGCAGTCATGACTGTAGGGTTCTCCGCTGCCGGCAGGCAGTCCTCGGTCGGCCAGAATCCCAAAGTCTGGGTCCGGCATCGGCTGTTCAGCCATGCTCCCTGACGTCAGAGCGCCAGGAGTATAAAGCTGACAGCCGACGCCATGTTCTCCAGTTTTTCTTGCCCCTGATGTCAGGAGTTCCAAAATGAGTAAGGTCCCATACCCTTTGCAAATACACCTCAGAAGAAGGGTGAAATAAGGAACCACACAAAAGAAAAAATAAGAGGGCACAGGAGGGAGGGAAACCCAAACTGCAACAGTGAAGACACTCGAACATCTACATTTATGGTAAGTGTACATAACTGTACTATGTTCATCGTGTTTCACTGTTGCAGTCATGACTGTAGGGTAGAATCCCAAAGCAGAATGAAAGGGAGGTGGTCATAAAGTAGAGGGGGCGGCTATAAGGCCCTGCAAGACTGCAGAAGCAAAGCCTGCCCTAGACTTAGAGTAGAGAGGTAGATTGTAGTGCTTGGAAAAAGTATGCACTGAACTCCAAATTATAGCTTCCAAAATGTCTTTGGTAGGAACTCCCCTGAGGAAGGCAGCTGAAGTGGCAGCAGCTCTGGTAGAGTGAGTCCTTATACTCCCTGGGATTTGCTTTCCATGGTGTGAATAGCAAAATCTGATTCCATGAGCAATCCATTTAGAAATGGTCTGTTTTGAAATGGCTTTACCTTGGGAACTTAAAGCATAAGAAACAAACAATTGCTCTGATTTCCTGATGTCCTTGGTTCTGTCCAGGTAAAAACGTAGTTGTCTGTGTACATCCAAGGAATGTAAGATCCTTTCCCCTTTATTTTGAGGAGTGGGGAAAAAGTTGGCAAGTGAATAGTTTGATTTAAAGCCACTTTGGAAACCACCTTAGGCATGAAAGTAGGATTAGTCCTTAAAGACACCCTGTCTTGATGAAAAATAATATAAGGTTCCACAGCCATAAGAGCTTGCAACCCTGAAACTCTCCTGGCAGAGGTCAGAGCTAACAGGATGGCTGTCTTCCAAGATAAAAACTTGATGTCAGATGTGGCAGCAGGCTCAAAAGGAGGCAAGGTGAGCTTTTCCAAAACATAGTTGAGATCCCAAGCAGGAATGGGAGGAGATCTAGGGGGCCTTAAGTTCTTAGCTCCTCTGAGAAACTGTCTCATGAGCTGGTGGGAAAAGATTGGAGGGTCTGTATTATAATGAGCAGAAATAGCAGAGGCATGTATCTTTATGGAAGAGAAAGAGAGACCCTTATGTAAAAGGTCTGTCAGGTAAAGTAAAATCTGAGGAATGTTAGGAATAAGAGGATCAGAATCCTGAGCCTGCATCCAGGAACAAAATCTTTTCCATTTTCCTGCATAAGATTTTCTAGTGCTAGGACGTCTGGCTTCTAAAATGACATCCATAACCTGCTTGGGTAGGAGAGAATGAATCAAAGACCCTGGATTAACCAGGCCGCCAGGCTGAGAGTTTTGACATGGGAGTGTAGAACCTGACCCTGGTGTTGGTACAGAAGGTTTGGAGTCTGTGGTAAAACCCAAGAGGGCTCTAGACAAAGGTTTTTCAGTGTTGGGTACCAAAACTGTCAATGCCAATTTGGGGCCAGCAAGATTATCATCTTGGGCTTGTCCTGTTTGATCTTTAATAATACCCATGGAAGAAGAGGAAGAGGCGGAAAGGCATATCCCGAGAGGTTTCTCTAACTGAATGATAGTGCATCCACTTTCCAAGCTTGTTCGTGGAAAGTCCTGGTGCAAAAAATCTGTAGTTGATGATTGAGGTGGGATGCAAAGAGGTCTATGTGAGGACACCCGCAGACTGCTGTAACCATCTTGAATATTTCGGTGTCCAGCATCCATTCGTGTGGGTCCGAAAGGTTTCTGCTCAGACTGTCTGCCAGGAAGTTTTGCTTCCCTGGTAGAAACTGTGCTTGAAGGTCCAGATTGCAAGCTAGAGCTGTGTTCCAAAGATCCATGGCTAGTCTGCAAAGGGGATAGGAATGAGATCCCCCTTGCTTGTTTATGTACCACATAACTGTGGTGTTGTCTGTCCGTATCAGTAGTTGTCCTGGTTGTAGAAGATTCCTGAAGGCCAATAGAGCTTTCTGAACGGCTAACATTACCTTAAAATTGACATGCAGGTGCTTCTGATCCTTTGTCCAGAGGCACTGCAGACAGTTGCCCTGAAAATGGGCTCCCCATGCATAATCTGAGGCGTCCGTGGTTAGTATCGGAGTGGCAGGAAGCAGACAGAAGGGTTTTCCTTTGTTTAGAGCACATGCCTTGGACCACCAAAGGAATTCCTTTTGAAGACAAGGCAGGACGGAGATCAGTATGTCTAAACTGTGGCAATGCTGAGACCATACACTTTTTAGGTACCACTGTATTTTCCTCATATGTAGTCTTGCATATGGTACAACAAGGATGCAGGAGGCCATGTAACCCAAAGCCTGCAGGAATCTCCTTGCAGATAGCTGAGTTAAAGTTGTCAAGGTTTTGAAAGTTGAAGCCAGCTGTAATTGTTTTTCGTATGTCAGAAATGCCATCTGGGTTGTTGTGTTTAGAGAAGCGCCCAGAAAAATTATCTGTTGTGAGGGTGTCAAATTTGACTTTTTTATGTTTACAGTAAATCCCAGGAACTTGAGAAGATTCTGAACAAACTCTAGATGCTGGAGTAAGACATCCTTGCTGTCTGCCTGAATAAGACAGTCGTCCAGATAAGGGTAAATTTGAATTCCCTTGAGTCTGCAATAAGCTACTACTGGAGCCAGGCATTTGGTGACGGCCCTGGGCGCAGTAGACAATCCAAAGGGCAGCGCAGAGAAGTGATAGTGCGTCGATCCGGCCTTGAACCTGAGGTATTTTCTGCGTTCTTGCCTGATGGGAATGTGTAAATATGCCTCCTTTAAATCCAAAGTTACCATCCATGCAATTCTGGTCAGCATTGGAAGTAGCTGCTGTAGAGTAAGCATCTTGAATTTTGGTATCTCTAGAAAAGTGTTCAAGACTGACAGATCCAGAATGGGTCTCCATGAATTTTGCTTCCTGGCGACTAGAAAGAGCCTTGAGTAAAACCTTGTCCCATCTCTGAAAGTGGAACTAGTTCTATGGCTTTCATAGCCAAGAGAGCTTCCACCTGGTTTAAGACCTCTGACCACTGATGTTTTGGAAGATCTGGCCATCCGCTTGGCCTTGGTAGGGTATGAAAATGGAATTTGTAACCTCTTGAAACCACATCCAGAACCCACTTGTCTTGGGTTATATGAGTCCAATTTAGGTGAAAAAGAGAAAGTTTTCCTCCGAGAGGGGCTTCCAGGCAAGGGAGTTCCTGCAGCCCAACAGAGGGAGTCATTGAGTCTGTCTCCTATGAGCTTGCGACCTGTCCTCTCCTCCCCTAGGGGTGGAAGCAGTCCACTGTCTTGGTCTATAAGAGGCTTGCGTTTGAGGCCTTCCTCGGGAGCGTCTGTATCTACCCCTCTGAGGCCTGTCTGAATTGGGAAAGGACCAATTTTTTGTAGGCCAATTCCTACTAAATCTGGGTGGCTGTACTTGTAAGAAATCTTTAACTGTTTGCATGGATTTTGCCTTGTCCTCCATCTTTTTAATCACCTCTTCAGCTTTAGATCCAAACAAAACATGATACTGAACAGGAGCATCCAATAATTTAGCTTTTACTTGATCTGGCAAATTTTGTTCCTTTAACCATGCATGCCTTCTAATTACTGTGCCAAAGGCAGCAGCCCTACAAGAAGCCTCCAAGGCATCAAATCCACAGTGTAAACCATGCTTGCCAACTTGTTCAGTGGCATGCATTAAGTCATGTAGTTCCTTATCATCTGCACAGGTGGAAATGGAAGTTAGCGTTTGTTTTAAAACAGACAGGAGAAATTGCTGATATTTCAGCATATGAAACTGACAGTTTAAAGCCCTAATAGATAAAGTAGCAGAAGTGTACACTTTTTTGCCCCATCTTTCTAAAGATCTGGAATCCTTCTCAGTGGGAATGGGGTTTTTAGCAGAAGTGGCCTTAACGCCCTTAGGACCCTGAGAAATTGTTTCAGGGTCAGCAGTAGGGTTCTTGTATAAAAACTGGTGGGAATCAGGAACCCTATAGTATCTGTCTGGCTTAACAGGAGCTGGAGGAAGAGAGTCAGGAGTTAAGTTAGCCTCCGAAAAAGCATCATCCACAATATCCAAAATAGGGGGAATAGCCAGGGGTCTATGTTGGGAAGAAGAAGAAAATCCCTTAGTCTTTTCTTAGATTCCGAATTCTCCTGTCCTTCCCAGTGGAAATGTTCCCTCATTTCATGCAAAGTTTCCCCAAAAGAGAAATCCTCAGGGGGAGAAGCTGAAGGAATGGATTCCTCAGCATCAGAATCCTCATAAGGAGGGAAAGAATATTCCTGGTCAGAAGAAGAAACTGAAGAAACAGAAGCCTGTTCAGAGGAGTCATAATAAACTTCCTGCCTTGGCCTTTTATCTGGAGGGGGATGTGAACCCCTAATCATAGTAAGTAAGTCCTCCGCCATCTTAAGTAACTGTTTCTGAGACTTGGGAGCCGGATCAGAAGAGGCCTGGGCTGCAGTCTTTGATTTGGAAGGAGTCTTTGGCTTTGCCTTTATTAGAAGCTGAGTAGGCCTGAAAACCCCATCGGAAGCCAGTACCTGCACAGCGGCTCCGGACCCATCCGAAGGAGCATTGTCCGAAGGTCCTGCAACAGAAATATTCAAAGGCCTAGTTGGCTCCTCGTGGGAGTCCGTTTCGGCTATCGGTTCCGAAATGGCCGACGACAGGGGCTGCAAAAGCGTCTCACTGACGACGGCCGAACCTGAAGCTGGCTCTGCTTGTGCGATGTCGTCTGATTTGGACCTCGGAGGCCTGTCTTTGTCCTTGCGTCATTTGTGAACTCCGGTAGCCGGAACCGTATCCGACGACATTTTGTAATTAAAATGCCTACCAAAGTAATGAAATGCAAAATCGGACCTTCGTTTAATAGTACGTTGATTGAATCTAGCACAAAACCGACAACTAGTTATGTCGTGGTCAGGGCCTAAGCAAGGAATACAGTAAGAATGAAAATCCTTATGAGGTATTTGCTTCCCACATAAAATACAATTATTAACTTTTTTTGACATCGGACTGGAGCAAGAAAAAAGTTTCCCCAACGGGTACTTAGCTTTGAGTAGGAGAAGAAAGTCTTCGGACTGAAGTTTGTTTAGAAAAAATTGTCAGGAGTCAGCCGACCGGCTCTTGCGAACTGCTATCACCGCACGGCAAGAAAGACTGGAGAACATGGCGTCGGCTGTCAGCTTTATACTCCTGGCGCTCTGACGTCAGGGAGCATGGCTGAACAGCTGACGCCGGACCCAGACTTTGGGATTCTGGCCGACCGAGGATTGCCTGCCGGCAGGGGAGAACCCTACAATCATGACTGCAACAGTGAAACACGATGAACATCTAGATTTGCAAAGCTCGCACCTACTGGGGAACCCATTGCTATCCCAATCTTCTGTAGGAATAGTTTATTATCAAATGTCACATTTCAAAATTATATCTAAAAGTTGTTCTATTAACAAACATTCGTTCACTGTTGCTCCTTTTTCTCTGATGTAATCTACTACCCATTGTGTGCCTAAATTTTGTGGTATACATGAATAAAGATCACATACATCCACTGTAAGGAAGTTTAATTCACTATTGAATATTAGTGACTCTATTACTTCCAAAAAGGACCAAGAGTCCTTCAATATCTGTACTTCCTTAACCAAATATTTTTTCAAGATTGAATCTGCTAATTTTGCACATTGGTATGTGATGGATTACCTTGCGTCTACCAGGGGTCTAAACGGTGGATTACACAGGCTTTTATGAATTTTCGGTACACCAAACAGTTTTGGGATTTTAGGAGACAGCTTTGTTAAATAGTGATTTAAATTAATGTCAATTAGACCATCAGTATATAAATCACTAATAAACATTTTTATTCTGTTGTATGCTTGATTTAGTTGATGCTGGTTCACTTCCTCATACGTTTCCTTTTCCAAAAGTGATGTTATTTGCTTGTTATAATCTTCATTATACATTACAACCAGGCCCCCACCCTTATCAGGTTTCATAAATCTAACTGGTAGGGTCCTGAACAGTGTTAATAGTTGTTTTTCCTCATTTGTAATATTTTCGTTATAGCCATCCTTTTTGAAATTCTTTGCCACTTGTCTAAATTCTTGTTCACATAAATATCCAAACATACCTATAACTGCGTTACATGGAGGGTTAAAGGTGCTAGTTACCCTTAGTTCATTATGACTATACAATGAATTTCCTAATAATACACTAAGGTTCAACTTTCGGATAAACAATTTAAAATCAATCAAAAGATTATCAACACGACATTGGATCCTGGTTGAACAGCGAGTTAATACTAGATGGTATGCAGGCAAGTACAAGCCACCAGTCTGATAATGAAACTACTTGTTCTCTTGTGGAAAAATTAAAACTATTTGATAGTAAATTGTTTAAAATTAAGAAACTACAACTAGAGTTGAACTATTTCAACAAATGTATTAAAGAAAAAATAGTCCCAAAGGGACTCAGATACTGTTCATATCCAACTGGATTAATTGAAGGTTCTGAGTTCCATAAGGAACTTTTAGTGTTATTTAATAACCAAGGTTTGGAGCTGTTACAATGTATGACAAATCATTACCAAATAACAGTGAATGAACTTACGACTGACACCACAAAATTGGAAAAAGAAATTAAAGGGGACTAAGACTTTAGCAGATATCAATATGAATATAATAGAACATTTACAAGTATAGCACAACAAATGCAGAAATTTAAGCTAACTAAAATAAAGAAACTGGAGAGGGACTTGAAAGCATATAAAGAGGGTTATGCATACCCAAAACCACCGAGTTCACAGAACTATGGGAACAGAAACAGAATTAATGTTAATTCTGATTTTGGGCAAGATCAAAGACAGTTTCAAATAGGAGAAATAGTACTGTGAGAAATGATGAAGGATCCAGCAGTGTGGATTTTATTGTGAATACTAAGAAATGAGAACAGTCACCACGAGCAATGTCATCAATACGAATAAAGTCCAATGATAGCCACGATAAAATCCAACAGTAGTCACAGTAAAAATGTAAAAAATCATTTATTGTGGAACATGGAATAAGCGCTTTCGCATAGTACTAGCTATGCTTCATCAGATACAATAACTCAAAACAATACACAAATAAATACCCAACATTTTGGCGGGCTCATTAATTCAACTACTCATTGTCACCTGAATTAATTGATAATTATGATAGAAATTGTTTCAAGTCAAAATAAAATTCATTGCACTCTTTTCAGTTCACTAAAAATCATATAATGCGCAACACTCTAAACACTTTAAAACAACAAAACTTACAGAGTTCAAACAATGCATAGGTGTCTTAAGCATCAATCATATAAGTATCCGTTATATCCACTAGTAAAAATACTAGTGCTTTTAAATATTGCCGCTCGCTTCTTACATATAATACCAGTAGCTCACGACACATTACTTACAGAATGCATTCCATCGCTAACCTCACGTACCTGTGCCTGAAATATATCCATCTATATTGAAGCTGTGCCCTAATCGCAAAGAGCTTGATAGAAAAGAACAAGCTCTTAGCCCACAGTTTTCTTCAATAAAGTGAACTCCATATACAAACAACAACATTGTGACGTCCGCTTTAGAACTAGACCCTGCTACTATTCGCAAGTAGTGTCACATGTTCTTAGAGCTCTGATGGAGCGTCTCAGGAAGTTAATAGGTGATCTCCCTGGTCCTAGTGCCAAAACTATAATCTCTAGAATGAATATTAATCAGCGGCACATCATCCAAAGCCGTCATCAATCATCAAAGAGTGCATACATTCAATCTTATACAGCATAGCGATTTAGGTGACGCTCGAGGACTAACAGCAGTACTCAATGCATTAACCATATAAATAAAGCTATTATGTTTAAAACTGATACTTCATGACTACTATGTATATATATGCATACTGAATATAAATCATGACTATATACATTAGCTACCAAACAAAATATTGTATATACAATTTTATATATAAGAGATCTCATATTTAAATATAGTCAACTAAACAAAATTATTAAGTTCAAGACAACATAACTATAAATCACAAAACCATTGATATATGTTGAACCAGAGTTACCCTATCAATTAAAAGCCTAGGCCATTATTATTCAAATAATATAATGCATTGTGTATGCCTTTTGCTGGAAGACAGGCAATATACACGCTTTAACACTTAATATGAAATTACTCATTGTAATTTAGATGGACATGTATAATGGTATATACTACAACGTATAATTGAAATATATATTAAACAAAACGTAAAATAAATGAAAAATCATTTACAAAAAATAAAACAATATAAGCCTAAAATAAACTTATAGAAACCTTATTTGTCTAGTACTACTATATGAGTTATGAACTATAGGAAGGTCATAGCCCTGAAAATCAGTGAATGACGTTACCTGCGTTCAATCAACACAGGTTTCAAAGAAATGGAATTGTTTAACCCTGGTGGAAGGTGTGCCGCTAATTTCAAGATCCAGTGCAACTCAGCTTTGGCCAAAATATTCTCGATACTGCCCCCTCTCAAAGTAGGTACAATTATTTGTAGGACTCTAAACTTAAAGAAGTGAGAGTGATTTTCCTTAACATGCCTGGCTAGTGCATTAGTTTCTTCTTGTTTCCGGATTTCATATAAGTGATCATAAATACGGTCTCTCAATCTTCTCTTAGTTAAACCTACATAAAATGCTGTACAGAGGGAGCAGGTAGCCAGATATATCACATTTTTTGTGTTACAGTCAGCATAGTGCTTAGGTCTAAAGACAACATTCATATAGGGATGTTGATAGACCTGTATCTTACTTAGGTTATTACATCTAGGACAATGTAAACAAGGGTATGTCCCTTTACTTACTATGTCTCCCAGTAATAAACAAGTAGATTTACTCACATTAGTGACATGTTGATCATTGCAAAGTTGCTTCTTGAGATTGTCACTATTTTTGTAACAAAATTTAGGTGTAGGACCTACTATATCTCTGATCTGTTTATTCACTGTGAGGACATTCCAGTTCTTCCTGATTACTTCCCTAATACTCTCCACTTCATTAGTATACTTAATAACATAGCATATTTTATCACCATAAATGGTGGAGCCAGGGGTAGCTTTTTTCCTATACCCACTCGATGTAAATAGTTCATCATTAGTAACATACTCAATGTCTCCAATGATCTCTTGCCTTATTCTCCTCACCATATTCATGTCATAGCCCCTATCTCTAAACAGGAGCTCCATGTTGTTGGCCTCCTTAAAAAGGTCATCTCTATCTTGACAAAGTCTGGACACTCTAGTAAATTGACTTGTTACTATACCCCGAAAGGTATAGGCTGGATGCATACTGTCTGGTGCTAACAACGCATTTTTCCAGACAGTTTTCCTATAAAGTGTAGTTACAATTTTTCCTTCATCTGTCAATCTTAATGTAACGTCCAGAAAATTGACTTGCTGATGTGAACTCTCCACAGTGAATCTTAAGAAATCAGTAGTGGTTTGTAGATGTCTCAGGAAGCTGTGAAAACTATCAGCTGAACCTTCCCAAATTATAAGTATGTCATCTACAAACCGTTTGTAAAATCTTATAAACCTTGAAGACTCATGGGTGAACAAAAATAACTTTTCCCACCAGTATACTACCAGGTTAGCATAAGTATTGGCACAGGGGGTGCCCATGGCTACCCCCCATGCCTGTAGAAAATACCCATCTCCAAACATGAAAACGTTGTTGTTCAGTACTATGTCCAACAACTGAGTGACCAATATAATCCTGTCATTGGAAAAATGGGTTTCCTTATGCAGTAACTCCCTGATATACTGTATCCCTATGTCATTAGGGATCGAGGTAAAGAGCTTTTCTACATCCATGGTTATAAGAAGATAACCTGTATTCCTCATTTCCAGATGTATGTCCTCAAGGCTCTCTAGTAGTTGGTAAGTATCCTTGAGGATGGTACAACAATTATTCACTACTGGACGTAAAAGGCTCTCTAAGAAGGTCGATATACGGGCAGTTACCCAACCTTCCCCTGCTACAATCGGTCTCATTGGAATAGGCCATACCTCCTTGTGAACCTTAGGAAGACCTTTCAGAATGGGAATAACTGGATCAGATTTTAATAGATATTCATACATTTCTAAACTGATTTGTCTACATAGCAAGAGATCATAAATGTTGTCTTTAACTGTTTGTATAATGGTGGAGACCTGCTGAATAGAGATGTGTATATAGGTCGTTTTGTCAGATAGCAACCCCCTCATACACTTCACATACTCATCTGAATCCATCAACACTACACCCCCCCCCCCTTTGTCAGCAGGTTTCACAATCAACTTATCATCACTCTTCAATCTAGCCAAAGCATGAATTTCATCTCTATTGAGATTATAAAATCTCCCTTTTTTGTTACATGTTGCAGAAAACAATGCATAGAGATCTCTTTCACACAAGTCTAAAAAACATTGCACCATCGGATGTATCGGGGGTGAAAAGGTGCTTCTGTTTTTGAACATGGCAAATGGTTCAGTCTTATAGTCACTCTTCTCCTCATCAGCAAACAGTAACTTGAGGCAAACTCGCCTACAAAATAGTCTTAAGTCCAACAGGGTATACTCTAGGGATGATCTAGCCGCAGGAATAAACGTAAGCCCTCTATTAAGGAGGCTATGCATAGCTTTATCAACACTGTAGCTAGAAAAATTGAAAACCAGAGTCAATATCTGGTCTTCCTGTTTGGCACATTCCGCTCCTCGGAATATTTGCGTTTTCTCGGTCCCCTGCTGCTGGAGCGCCCCCTTGGTTTTTGAACGTATTTCCTTTGATAAGGTAAAAAAGGGGGATTCATGGTTCCCTGAACACTACTACTTTTGGGTATAGCTCCTGGGTTCCGATATCCTTGTAAAGCCTCTTGATTGGGCGGAGGTGTATCTATAACCGGGAACTCAATAGGGTCCAAATCACTGACCCTGTTGGAAGAAACCACAGTCTGCATGGTGGGATGAGTGTCATTTAACTGCAGTGTCAAGTTGTTAGCAATCCCTAGACTTGCTGTCACACTATTACGGTTCGGTACATTCTGTGTAGAGTTAGGTTGACCATCTTGATATCTTGGCCAAACAAATACATGGCCGTTTTGAAAGTCCAGGAAGTCTCTCTTTAACTTATGTTGTTTAGTCTTGCCCAACCTTTCACCAAAAGATTTTACTTGTGTGAGAACTAAACAGAGTTTCTCCATACAATACTCTGAACTAAAGCTATCAACTATCTTTTGATAAAGCATATCCGTTTTGCTACGAAGGTCAATTTCAAGTGGCGAAAAATATTTCAGCAGTTGTCTCACATAGTCAAACCCTAAATTAATATTCAAATCCTGCCACTGCTTTAATAAAGAAGGATGGGAGTCCCCATACGTAGGCATGCAGAAAACCCGCATGCCTCTGGGGACTACCTTATGATGCAAACACGCTTCTAAATGTAATCTTTGCCACAAATACCTTTGTAGTTGATAAAGATTGTTGTCCAGTGCTTTCAATTGATCATGGAAGTCTTTCAAATTTTCACCAGTTTCAGTTGTTTGCCTATGGGTTTCAGCTTCATTCAAATCCAGTGACAATAAAGGGTTCAATTCATGTGTGAACAGACCCGTCCATAGACGAGACGTATCCCTCGACCCTGGAGTAGAAGCGGATTTTATTAATGGAACTGTAGAAGAAACTTTTAATGATGAAGGAGGTATGGATTACCAAAATAAGGGTGTTGTACACCCATATGCCCAGGACAACAACCAACGGCAATCACAACCAAACCAAAAAAACTACAGAGGGGGGAGGGAGAACAACTGGAGGCCGAATTTACAACAAGGCCCCACGAAGAGATACAACACTCGCAGCAACAACAAGTACTAGGACTGACTTTATTTAACGTCATAACTAACAAACAGGGTGACTTTAAAATCTTCAACTACACTGAATGTTTTATTGATGAGGCTTTGGTTGAACTTTTTGCAAGGGGCTTAACTTTTATCCCATCAAACAGGTGTAATATTGCAGATCTTTTGATTGATTTTAAATTGTTTATCCGAAAGTTGAACCTTAGTGTATTATTAGGAAATTCATCGTATAGTCATAATGAACTAAGGGTAACTAGCACCTTTAACCCTCCATGTAATGCAGTTATAGGTATGTTTGAATATTTATGTGAACAAGAATTTAGACAAGTGGCAAAGAATTTCAAAAAGGATGCCTATAACGAAAATATTACAAATGAGGAAAAACAACTATTAACACTGTTCAAGACCCTACCAGTTAGATTTATGAAACCTGATAAGGGTGGGGGCCTGGTTGTAATGTATAATGAAGATTATAATAAGCAAAGAACATCACTTTTGGAAAAGGAAACGTACGAGGAAGTGAACCAGCACCAACTAAATCAAGCATACAACAGAATAAAAAAGTTTATTAGTGATTTATATACTGATGGTCTAATTGACATTAATTTAAATCACTATTTAACAAAGCTGTCTCCTAAAATCCCAAAACTGTTTGGTGTACCGAAAATTCATAAAAGCCTGTGTAATCCACAATTTAGACCCCTGGTGGACGCAAGGCAATCCATCACATACCCATGTGCAAAATTAGCAGACTCAATCTTGAAAAAATATGTGGTTAAGGAAGTACAGATATTGAAGAACTCTTGGTCCTTTTTGGAAGTAACAGAGTCACTAATATTCAATAGTGAATTAAACTTCCTTACAGTGGATGTATGTGATCTTTATTCATGTATACCACAAAATTTAGGCACACAATGGGTAGTAGATTACATCAGAGAAAAAGGAGCAACAGTGAATGAATGTTTGTTAATAGAACAACTTTTAGATATAATTTTGAAAAACAATTATGTGACATTTGATAATAAACTATTCCTACAAAAGATTGGGATAGCAATGGGTTCCCCAGTAGGTGCGAGCTTTGCAAATCTAGTTATGGCCTACTGGGAAACTACTTTTATTTTGAACAGTGAGTGGAAAGAAAAAATCCATCTCTATAAGAGATTCTTAGACAATATATTCATTATTTTTGATGGAGATAGTAGTCTTGCTGAGGAACTTGTTACTTTCTTCAACTCAACAAGTACTTTCTTAAAATTTACAAAAAATTTTCAGGAGTCAAAGATTAGCTTCCTGGACGTAGAATTGAGTAAAAATGTACGAGAAGGTAGATATATAGCAAAAATGTATAGAAAAAGTACTTATTCGAACACATTCTTACATTTTACAAGATTACATCCACACCACCAAAAGAAATCTGTGGTGAAAGGCCAGCTCGTACGAGCGGCCAGGATGATAACTACGAACGAGGATTTTGAACAGGAATGTAACTTACTATACAGGATGTTTTCTCATAGAGGGTACCCTAGTCAATTCTTAAGGGACATCTTTCAAGAGGTAAAAACAAAGAGGAGTAATGGGATATATATACCCATTTTAAATGGAAATTCAACAATTGATTTAACAAATACAATTGACATTCTAACTAATAGTGCCCATGGACAAAAAGAACTTAGCCTAAGGGAAGAAGTGAATACTATTACAGATGGTTTGATGGAAAACAAAAACTTCTCCCTGGCATTTACATTTACTTATTGCCCGGAGGCCATAGACATCCAGAAAATAGTAAGAAAATACTGGTTTTGTCTATCATTGGATAAGGATGTTTCTAGTAAAATAGATCAATTTCCAACTATCACGTTTAAGAAGGGACTCAACATGAAAAATTTATTAGAAACAAAATGTAAAGTGAAGAAAAATAATTTGGGTACACATAAATGTGGGGCATGTAAATACTGTCCTTTTATAGACACTTCAAACACTTTTACTGTCAGAAAAAAAACTTTTGCAATTTGGGATGTGTTTAATTGTAATACAAGGTCCATAGTTTACTTGGCCCAATGCCAACATTGTACGTCATTCGATATAGGGAAGACGGACCGCCGTTTGAGGGATAGAATATACGAGCATTTATATGCAATTAGCAAGAAGAAATGTGAAAATGCTCTAGCTAAACACTGTGAGCAGAACAGCGGACACAAATTTAAATTCATGGTGATCTGTCAAATAACAACAATATAGGAGCTAGGTTCTTCAATGACAATTACATTAAGCTTTTGCTTGAGAAAAGGGAATTAAGTTGGCAATTGCGCTTACGAGCATTTATGGACCCAGGTCTTAATGAAACATGCTCCATAGCATGTATTTTAAAACTAAGGAGCCTTTGGAGATAGGTCATTTACAATGACGTGGTTAAACCCCAATTTTTAGTAGTTCACCGAGGTAGGGCATTTAGTCCATATATGTTTAGTATTGTATATACAACAAACATCAGTGATTCATATATCATCATGAATACGTAACACCTTCATGATCTTTATGGTTAACCTATAGGGTAGCTCTTGGATGGGTTATTAGTTATAATGATATTTTTGAGGTAAGGTTAATAGTACACCTTACAGGACCGTTACGTATTAACTCGACTTTATTTTGCACTATTTAGTGGCCGGGTAAGCATGTATTAGATCACAGGACTAAATGTAAACATGAATATTAATAAATTGGCATCATTAGACTGTATATACCACCCTCTATGTCATCGGTAATGATATCATAACTTACTTGGTAAACTGTTAGGTATATAAACCCAATTTTGTGGTGGGGGAGCTATTTTAGTCGTTAGTACATTAGACAACAACCTCCACGTATATTAATGTACCCAATACTTTAGAGTATGGAGTTTGAATATTTTTTATCGTTAATTTTGAACAAAGTATATTATACGTGGTGGTACGGAAAAGTAAAAGCATACAATATTTTTTGTAATATACTATAACATCAACAAGTAAACTGCTGAGGCTAATGTAAGGGGTCACAGTAATTTTAGTAGTAATAATTTTTTTAGAACGTTAGTTTTTTAATAGATTTTGTTTCAACGATTGTACTCATTATATACCATTGTGAAGTGCGACTTGCTTTGCTTTTGCTGACCTGCAAGAAGGAAGACATAGGAGTTTAATTAACACAACAAATACGCTACATGTTAGCTGGTAATTATGGTACAATACTGGTTTTTAACAGAATGGTTGGTCCTTTAAGAGCTAGTTAAGTACGGAGCTGGGTATGATTGGACAGTGCTCTGGGTGTTTAACTATTTGAATTTTACCTCTTGGTATGGAACTGTTTGTCTGAAGAAGTCCGGATAAGATCTGGACGAAAAGCGCTTTACATTGATTTAGTTTTATACTTCATGGCTTTATTGTTTCACTTGTTCGTGTAAGTCCGTAATAAACTCAGTGGATTACCTGTGGATTACCTGTGAATTTTCTGTTTGTTCGCTTGGGAATCAGTGCTTGGTTTTCATTTACAATGGTATACTTTAACATCCACAACTTTTGACACATAATTGTGTAGTAAAAAATGTATATATAGAAATGTATGTATAAAAAACTTCTACATTGGTAAAATTTTGAAACTTAAAATTTATTAATTTACTTCAAAGAGAAACAGAAAGGGAAAAAATACACACTAAAATCAAGGGACAATATTGGCTCTGTTCTTAAGTATCAAACTAATCGTTTAGTTAATAAATTAATAATAAACAACACACGATATATGTTTGGTCAGTGTATAGATATTTTAGTAAAGTACTTGATTCCTATACATGAAGCATAAGAAAAATCTTTTAGTTATACAACCATATGAAGTGAATCATAGTTAAATACATATGTATTTATTGATAATAAATGTGTCCCTTTAATGTTAATGTTTTGATTAAATAGAGCTGTTTAATAAGTGGTTTGACAAAGTTCAGTCACAGTTTATTATGTTTTAAGTTTCAAGATTATAGCAATGTATAAGTTTTTATACATACATTTCTATGTATACATTTTTACTACACAATTGTGTCAAAAGTTGTGGATGTTGAAGTATACCATTGTGTTATAGGCAATATTTAGAACTGTGGGTATGGGAGTTTTAGTTCAAGGCTCATGATTGGTCTAAAGTTAATTGAAGGGATTATATAAATTGTTAGATTTTATAGCCCAATGACTCTGAAGAAGCCAACTTATTGGTGAAAGCGCTAAGTCACTGGTTATTTCATGTATATGCAAGAATAAAGTCAGAGTGTGATTCTAACTCGTTGTTGGGACTTTACTACTTTTTAAGGCCAGAACATGCCTAAGTGGAAGCCATTCAGGCATGGCCTGCACCTGTTACCAAAAAGCAGGTGAGGGCATTTTTAGGGACAGGGGGTACTACAGAAAGTTCGTCCCCAGTTATAGTACCATAGCTGTTTCCCTCACAGACCTGACAAGGAAGAACAGGCCAGATAAGGTAGTGTAGACCCAAGCATGTGAGCAGGCATTCCAGAAGCTTTGGGAGGACCCCCTGTGTTATCCAGTCTAGATTACAGCAAATAATTTGTTGTGCAGGTGGATGCTTTGAACCATGGGGTGGGGCTGTTCTTAGCCAGATTTCTTCAGAGGGAGAATGGCACCCAGTAGTTTATCTCAGTCGTAGGCTCCAACCCAGGAAAGAATGCTATGCAGCTGTAGAAAATGAATGTCTAGCCATAGTGTGGGCACTGCAGAAACTTCAGCCTTATCTGTATGGAAGAAAATTCACTGTTATGACAGATCACAACCCCCTAACATGGTTAAACAGAGCTAGCCAGCAAAATGCCAAGTTGCTAAGATGGAGCCTGGGGTTACAAGCATATATGTCAATGCAGCACCACAGTGGGATTAGCAATGCCAATGCAGATGGGCTCTCAAGACAGGGAATGGGGTAATGTACTCTCAGATCAACCTAACCCTCTCAAGCATTGTTTCTCAATGATCACTTGAAAAACTAGCTTGAGTTCTCCAGGGGGGAGATATGTGAAGAGTGGGTAAAGATAGATGAAAGCTGCCAGCCTAGCCAGATAGAATCTGTCATTTGTAAATATGAATGTATAAACTACAGGCTTGTTTCTTAAATGTAAAGAAATAGTATTACATGTTGAACTGGAAATTGATGTGACAACAGTGCACCAAAGTAAAGCATGTGGTGACCCTTGGATGTAGACAGTAATGCCAAAGGGTCTAGATGAAGAAAGTCTTTCTATTGTTTTAACCAGGAGTTAAATTGCTATATTTGAACATGCAAATGTATTTTATTGCTCTGCTTCATGACCAGCTGCAAGATAACAAAAGGAGATGTTAAGAATGTAAATGTAGTTCTGTTAGCCTGGGAACCCAGGGAAGTGTGAAGAATGATGTGATGTGTAGCCTGGGAACCCAAGGAAAAAGTGAAGAATGATGTAATGTGAATCAGAACTGTAATTTCAATTTAAACAGAGAGAACCCAAGATTATTCAACATTTATGTCTTGCCCATCCGACTCTCAGCACTGTCTTGCTCATATGTAAGTTATCTTAGACTTGAGTTTTCGTTTAGAAATAGCTAGAAACTAGAAAGATTAGACTACATGTTTTTCTGTGATGTCAGAACTATACCAATTATTTTAAGTATTTCTCTGTGATCTCTGAACTCTTGACTAGCGTTGTGTAGTAAGAAGTATTGTCTTGTGTTTTTACTATTTATTATTAAATATTTTAAAACCTTTCAACTGTGGTTGTTTTGTGCAGAGATAAGTTAAGCTCTAGAGTACATTGCATATTTATACTGATTACTGTACAAGTCACTCCAAATAAGCCTTGATTGTTTAGTCACACTTACCAATTGGATAATAATATTGCACAATAATAATTGGACACCCATTTAAGGGCCTTTGAGTAGCTGATAATTATTAGTGGGTGGTGGCAGGGTACTACTGTAAAGTCTGGAAAAGTGGGCACAGCTGGAGAACCTGTGCCAGCCTTCCCCAGGAGTGTCTGTGTGGTTGTATAAACTCTTCTCAAAGTGTGAGTGTGTGTGTGTGTCAGCTACTTGGGCAGGGACATGAAGCACTCGAACAGAGAGGGTGCTAGAGGTTTTAGCTTGCCCACTAGGCTGAGATCTGGACCCTATAGCTGTGCCAGTGGGGAGTCTTATTGGGAACCTGGAGAGCAAGGGAGCAGACCAGCCCTGGACTGACTCTGATCTCTGTGTGCTCTTAAGGGAAATTGCACTTTACTGTGTGTATTTGTCATCTTTATTTCATATATGAGACACCCTCTCTGGTGTTAGTGGTGAGGATTGAGGCTCCTTGATTGCTGGGCCAGGGCACGGGCGTCACAGAAGGGACCACCAGATTGGCTTCCTTTTTCTGGAGGACAGCATCTTTGTTCTATTTGGGATGGCACGATTCATGCACAAGTGGATGTGCTCGTACAGTGTAGGATTCTTCAGCTCCCATCTGCATGGGTGTCATGAAGTTATTCACTTCTGACTTGAGTAGCATGAAGTTGGCTTTGGAGAAGTTTCTTTTACAGAGGTTTCACTACTGGGGGTGGGGGTGGGATATGGATGTGAAGGGTGATTAGCTTATGGTCAGACTTGACCAATGAGGGGGTGACCACTGCTGTGGAGCATTTATCTCCCATGTTGATAATGACCAGGTCTAGGATACTGGAAGCCCCTGGTGGGACAATGGATTACTTTATCCAGGGTGTTGGAATTTATGAATTCCAAGAACCATTGGGAAAAGGAGTTGGTACCCAAGTAGTTTTCCCAGTTAATGGCAGGGTAGTTGAAATCACCCAGTATTAGGGTGTTTGGTTGTATCTTAATATTTTCAAGTATGTTTAGAAAGGTGTAGTGAGAATCTTGGGGCATGGTGGGGGATCTGTAACAAGCTACAACTTGGATTGCAGTCTTACCTAGTGTTAGTTGCACCTGGAGAATTTCAGATGCATTGTGTTAGACAACTAGCCTGGAGGTGTGAAAATCCTTGGTAAATATGGACACGCCTCCACCTTTAGTGTTTCGGTCTTGGTTTGGTGGCCGAAAAGTGTGGTAAGAGTTGTAGCTTGGTATTGCAGGGGTGTTTTCTGGAGCCTTGACCCAGGTCTCAGCTACTGCACAGACATTGATGTTCTCCATTTTTAGGAGTGCCTTGAGTGAGTGCATTTTGAGGTTTAGACTTGTAGCATTGAGTAGCATGACCTTCAGATTTTGCATGCGTGTATCTGTTACGGTGGCAGTTTTTGTCCTTTGAACCTTGCCTAAAAAAGGCACTAAAGGGGTGGCAAGAGCTTTAGCCAGTAACCTGAATCCCAGGGGCGGGAGGTGCAGACTATCTCTGGCAAAGCATCGTAGTTTGTCGATAATGTCGTTCCAGGCAGACAGATACTGGATCCCCTTTGAATGACACCAGAAGCTCAGCCAATTGTTGAAGTCAATCATTTTGTCCTTATACTGTGGTATCATTCTGGGTGAAGGCAGGACGCTACTCAGGGCTAGGGTCATAACTGCCTGGGCCACATGATATGAGAGCTCTTCCACGTCTCTTTTTATGTAGTCCAGAGAGGTACATCTCACGTCATTCACTCCAACATGGACAATGGCAGAGTCATATTTGTCCTTGTTGTGAGTGCATGCGTTATGTGGCGGATCCTGGCACCCGACGTGTAGCTGACAGTAATTTTCTCTTTATTCAGCCTGGTGAGTGGGACATCAGTGTGCCTGACTATAGAGTCACCTATGACTAAAGTGTTGGGTATGTTGTCTTGCCTTAGGGGCTGTTGTTGAGTGGCACACTGGTGTTGTGAGCTGTGTGTCACTTTGGTTGTGACTGGTGTTTGCGTTTCAGCTTCGGAGGTCCTTGTTGCTTGGGCAGGTTAATGTTAATGGCCTCCGCATATGTGGGTTTAGTGTTATGTATGGGTGTTGATGGTGTGGGTTTTGAAGGGCTATGTGTTGCTTGAGGTGTAGTGCAGGTGTTAACCTTCTCCTCTTGATTGTCTAGCACAATCTTGGCTGGAGAGAGCTTTGCTTCCAGTTTGGCTATGTAAGTGCATCTCCCGCAGGTTGCAGTGTTGGGTGGTAGGAGGACAGGGTTGTCTGTGTACGTGAGGCAGTTGCTGCATTGCCCCAGTATACCCAGATTCGCCAGGTGAACAGGAGAAATCACTGGAAGCTGACCCTTGGATATGCCTGTTTAGGTGTTTTTTTGTAAAGTACAAGAGCTGTTTTCCCTTACCTTTGCACGGTACTTTGCAATTATAGGCTGTTTAGTGCCTACGATTAATTTCTCCTTATTAACAAGGAAAGTTGAATGCTTGTATCAGTCTAAGATTTCCTAGTGCTTTCCAGCAGGTTCTAGAGCAAGTGCTACTCACAGGGGTTCAGATTTTAGTGCTACTACTGAAAAACTAGTAGTTCTAAGGGAAAATTTGAAGAGCAGACTTTCTGCCACCTGGAATAGTTTAACCGTAGCCCCGCGGTGCTGCACGATGCGAGAAAAACACGTTTTTAAGCCAGAAAGTTGAAACGGATAGAAATCAGCCCAAAATGGCTAATAAAATTACAATTTCAGAGCTGGAAATCACTCCTCTAGTGTTAGATAGGCAGTACAATACTCACCACTCCCACTGGTAAGCAGTAGGACTTCCCTCTACTACAGCAATGTCTGGATAGCTCTGAACACAGAAAATAAAGTCCTGAAACCAGTAAATCCTGGGATCTGGACTATACTAGCTAGGAAAGGCGGGAAACGAGCAAACAAGATAGCATTTTCTGGGGGATTTGTGGTTAAAACAGGCTAAATAATACAGTAAATAAACACAGAAAAGGCTAAGGCACTTGAGTGTGTAACCCTAAACAGTAAATGCAATTAAAACTCTACAAAATTAGCAACGTTTTAAATGAAGCAAGGCAAGTGCACAACTGAAAAACAATTTAAGAAGCAGTAATATAGTAGAATAAATAGCTAGTCTACATATACAGAAAAGTCTATATATATATATATATATATATATATATATATATATACATAAAAGCAGCTAAAACAACACAAACAATTCAGATGCAGTGCAACCTACAGCACTTGATTTGTAGCAATATTAAGGCAAATACAGTTTTAATAAAGGCACTAAAATATACTCTATATTTCCAAAATGTTTGAGAAGCACAGTCAGAACACAAGGAGATTCAAGCAATTTATTTATTTATTTTTTTTTAAGAAAGGGGGAAATGAGGAACAGAAGGAAAGAAACTAAGTGGGTTGGGCCTTCTCAGATGTTCTCTCTGTATTAGGTGGAATGAGCTACTGACACCAGATTGGGAGGAATTTTCAGAAATGGTGTAGCAGAGCATGAAGGGTTAGAAGAGGTACTCTAGTATATCAAGGAAGGATATCAGCCAATTGCATTCCTTAAATTATTATATGAAGCCAGTAAAAACTTTAGCATACATGCCTAAAGATGTACAATTCTGGAGGCCAGAGTAGAAGAATAAACATTTTTATCAAACTTATCCAAAACGTTTCCAGGTTTGTCAGAAGGGTTAACAATGGCAGCTGAAAGAAGGTTGGAAAAGGTTGATTTTTACAAGAAAATTACTACAAAATCTGCCCATGGATTAGACAAAAAGGTACTTACTGGAGTGCAGCAGCTTAGACTGCTTTATCATACTTTTCAGAAGCAGTTAGTTGACTGTCAGGAAAAGTACAGGCTGCAAAAAGACATCCTCTAAGACTGTCAAAACAGCAAACTGAGGCAAATCTACCTGTAATATATCACAATACCGTTGATGAGATTCCTAAACATTTTTTTTTTTTTGTTCTCACTGAAATAATTTGCTCATACTAGCAAGAGTATCAGAAAAGACTTTTACTGGAAGGGAATCTAAGATCAAGCTCCATTCAGTGTCATCTTCTCTATTCTTTAAAGAAGGAACATGGGAAACAGTTCCAATCCAATTCCTGCCACTCAGTTTGGGATTATCTATCTGATACGGAAGAAATTCTCTTTTTCTGAGGAGGATAATTACCATTCAAAGTCTGAAAGGCTCTCAAGAACCCTTTCACCAATCTCAGCCACTCAGCCATCTGCTTTGGGAGAGGAAACATGTCTAGATTTATGCTTCCTTTTCCTAAGACCCCCCCCCAAAAGAAAGGCAGCAGCTAAACATATATTCCCTACCATGGACAAGATACTTCTCAGAGTGGCCAGGCAAAGAAGCATCCCCTAACACCTTCTCTGAAGGCAAGTGTGGTTCTCCCTTACCAGAAAATGGCAACCATACACCACAGAGGACATGCCTGCCTCCTGGTGCAGCTCAAGGTGCAACACCAGAAGGACCAGGCAAAAAAAGATGAGCAGTATCAAGAACAATCGATGCCACAACAGAGTCACCCATCAACATTTCAGGCACTAAAGAAGCTGGCTTGAAGAGTGAAGCTTCTTGGATAACTTTTTTATTCTTGCAGCTGGGGTTGAGTTCAATAATGCTACTGAGACTGAGATACATGTCCCGGCTATGAAAGTACTCTGAGAGTGGAGAAAAGAGTTGGTGATAACTACCTACTAAAAATGTAAACTTTGTAGGTAAAATTCTTTAGTGCCAACTGCCCAGCACACTTGTCCTAGGCCCTCACAATTTTATGCACAAGCACAACACTTTTCCTCACAGAAAAAAGTAAATAGTTAGGGAAACTGACACCACAGCAGGGTCAGCAGAACACTCGGGAAGCTTACAGAACCTGACAGGCTTCTTTGGAGCATGAGGATGAGAATCAGGAGACTTAGACGCAGCTATATAGGTGTCTAACAAAGCAGCCAACACAGGACGTTACTGCAGAAGGTTTAGGAACATCTAGCTGAAGCAGCTCATACCACCTTTTCTGGGTATCAGACATTTGAGAAGAAGCCCACTTAAAGCATTCTATCATTCTACTAATTTATTTATTTACCATTTGTTTACAGAGAAAGTATGACTGGGACAGAGCCCATTTTCAGTGGAGGCCTGGGAAGAAATGCTCCAGACACGTGTCTTTGGAATGTGGGAGGAGACTGAAGCATCCAGAGGAAACCCATGCAACCGCAGGAAGGACATGCAGACTCCACAGAAGGCACCCCAGCTTAGAATTGAACCGGAGATCTTCTTGCTATGAAACGACACAGCTAACCACTGCACCACTCTCTAAAATCCACTGTCTACACTATAGCATCTATGGTGTTTCCAAAAGGCAGTTCTTCAAAAACGAGATTCAAGACCCACAGACTCTTCTTCATTAGAACCATAAGCCAAAGGTGAATACATATGGGAAGAGTAGAACAAAGACCCATCATCAGAGTCTGAATCCTCATCTGAGGAACCTGGTTCCCTAGCCCACTTGGAAGGTGTAGAAGTCCAAGAGGGAGTAGGCAAAGAAACCCAGGCCATTAAGGCATTAAACAGACCCTAAGTAAACACTCCTGCCATCCACTCTGAAGATCCTTAGGGCACATAGAAGTATGCTTAGCCTTCTGTGTTTCCTTGGTAGGGATGTCAACCCTAACAAACATCAGGGATTCCAGCCCTTGACAAGATTCAATAAGAGTACACAGAACCTCTTCCCTAACCAGAATCTGCAGAATCCCTCTAGGGCCCTCCCAGATAATCAACCGTAGTTCCCTCTCAATGTCCAGTGCAGACACCTGCAAAGCCTCAGTGGACATGTGAAAGGAAGGACCCATGCTGGTCTCTGACGGGGTCATGGCAGGGGAGTCCAATGTAGACACCAGACGGCCTACAGATTTATCACCCGCTACTATGGAAACGACTGGTGGAGACTGGACAGCCAAAGAATCTGGACGAGATTTCTTGGCCTTCTTCTTGCTTAATGGTACCTCTGGTTAGAATATTCCGTCATGCTACCTTCGGCTAACAGTTTAACCTCTGGCTCTCGAGATAGACAGCCAGGGAAGACAATCAACTTATAAGAGTCTTAGGCACAAACACTTTACAAATGCTACAGGACATATGGTCGTGGGAAGCACCCAGACAAACAAAGACACTGGTTGTGATGATTCATATGGGAAATCTGCCTCCCACACTGACATCTTCCCTTCTTGGATGACATGAATTCTAGGTAAAAAAAAAGAACAAGATCAAAGAAAAAAGATAAAAGGTCCTAATGGGGCACTTAACTGACAACTAGGAATTCAGCACAGCAAAGGGTATTCACACCGACAAGCGATGATGGCGTTTGGACTGGCAGCAAAGAAGTTCTTGGTCCATGTGTTACCTTTACGCCCTATATCCTGAATGAGAAACATACATGTGATGTACAGTGCATAGAAAATCTGAAGGCTTTGGTATAATGTCTGGATGTTGGACTATCCTTGGCAGGAGATCCCTGTGGTGAAGATAGTCTGAAGCTACATTCTATTGACATGAGCTTTTCCAAGGCAAAAGAGATCTGAAGAAGAGGTGAAGTGTTGAGCATTATGGGTGTAGTGGAAGAGTTTGAGCCTAGGAAAGATTTCAGGTGTTGAGATAATTAGTCTATAGACCTTCTTCCAAAGATTGTAGTGGATGGAATTGAACTTGCAAGAGAACACAAAATACAGAAAAAAGCCATGCATCCACCTCTGTCAGTATCTATCCAGCATACTGATTTTCTATTTTATTGATTCTCACCAAAGAAGACTGGTCTCTGCAGGTGCTAAACTTACTGAATAATCTAATTCTGGAGCATCAAACTCTTTCCCAAAACTTGGAGATGTTCCCATCTACAGTGATGCCTGCTGGATAAAGTTTGTTTGAAAGGAAAGCATTTTTCTTCAAAGCAAGGCATCACTTGATAGAGACTGCGATGTCAATGAGACTGGATAATGGCTCTCATCTCCAAGCTTCTGATATTGGATACTGCCTTGTGAAACAGGATCCCATTACACACATTCATAGCATGGAGAATATTTTTCCTGATTACACACTAGATGATGACCAGAGATGGCTAGTGGCCTGGAGGGTGGAGGTGGGGGGTTATGAGAAAGATGAAAATTAATATCTGATGCTGGCTCACCCATCCTGGGAGATATTGAGAGAAGTACTGGTGGAAACCCATCACAACAGCTGTACCTAGTCAAGATCCAATAATACAGCACCTGCATCTAAGGACTTTGGGGAGTATTAGCCCACTAACGAATGGACAATGTCTCTAGCTAAACTCACAGCTGTGTAGAAACAGGGACCGGAACAGCATCCAGCACAGCTGGTGCTGTGCCTTTTTTTCCTTTCAACAGGGACAGAGGTGTCAGACACATACAAAAAAAAATCTAAGCCACTGCTGTACAGTGGGCATACCCACAATTGCTTATGTCCCTCTCACAGTGTTCTGGGATGCCAGCAGTCAGGAAGAATGAATAAATGGGCAAACAGCAACATGATAGTTGTATTAGGCACAGGGGGAAATATGTATACACCAGTGAAGAGATAAGTACTACCACCGTGAATGTAACTGATACACAGTCAACAACAGGTAAACATACCTGGAGTCATGAATATACAGGGCAAGGTTCTATCATGGGTCTCGTGGTTCCCTGTTTAAGTGCTACTTTAAGGACAGTTCATTTAAGAAAGAAGTTCATCCTACCATTCTCATTCTGGTGTATCCACAGCTATACCTTTTCTTTGTTCAGCACATTATATTATTCATGAAATGTCTGTGCATGATCTGAACTGCATCAACCAATAATTGGTTCATGACCAACTCAAGCTCAACACCCCAAAGAAAGGCTGATATACTTGAGTACTGAAGTTTGGAACACACAATGAAATCATTATGTGTTCCAAACTTCAGTACTCAAATATATCAGCCTTGAACCGGTTAACAATTTCTGGGGGTAATAAGCTTACATTTAAATCATAGGTAACTACCTTGGGATAACTCTTAATGAAAGACAAGCACATAAGGACCAGGTCTGAATTGTTACTTTTTATGTTTCATCTCAGGAATGAGAACCTGTCTGTAGTATTTTCACACCACAGATTTTTTATTCCAGGATTACTGAAACCTTTTGTAGATGGAGCTTCTTGACACAGACCTTGACTACTTGCAGCCACTGCCGAACTCTGCTACTTGGCTGCTTATTGGTACTTCAACTTTACTTAGCCTGCTTTTAATGAGGCACTGTTAATGATACTTAAAATTCCTAATACAAGGACAAATCAATAAGAGTGAACTGAATCAATAATGAAAGTAAACAAAACATATCCCAATAAAAATTGTACATGAAACCAACCAGAGAGGAATGTCTCAACGAGTGCAAACATTAATTTCGACAATAAAACTGTGAATGAAAACAGCCAGTGACAGCCTGATAGACAGAAATAATAAAACCAGTGTAATCAAAGAACACCTTGATGTAATCAAGCCCATTCTCCTTAAAATGCTGTTGCCATCCTACTACTCTGGTCATTTGGAGTCTTTACTGTCTTGGCTGTATGTTTGCTATCATACATAAGTTTCTCCTTCTGATCTATTTAGTCTTATATGACACAGGTCCTCCCAACATCAAATAGTTGCTGAAAACTTACCAACCTTCTTATACCCTCTAGTATCCTGCCCTAAAGCTGTGTTTAGATTCAGTTTTCAGGTACATATCCCATTACCCAAGATTCCTCATCATTAGATTCTACTACCACGGTGGCTTAGGGAGTCCCCTATGATACTAGTCTCCAAATACACATTTCTTTGATTTTGCTTTTAACAGCTCTAATATTTTTTATGCAATACTTTCTCTATTATTTCACGGTATTTTACCGTATGTTTCATCCCTTGTATAAATTACTAAGATATTTTAAATTATAAGCAAAATATACACAGTACGACCACCAAGGCGGTGAGCATAAATCCAATAGACAGATCGATAATTGAAGCTGTTTTATTAAAACACAACGGATAAGCGCTTTCACAATACTTGCTTTGTCAGATCCTAAAGCAAACAGTTCATTAGCATGATCTGCTCACAGCCTTGATGGTTGCACTGTGTATATTTTGCTTTAAACTTTGGTGTTTTGACACAGTGAGTCCTTTAGTCATTTTGTCTTGTTTTTTTTATACATTATTTTAAATTATACATGTTCTATCAAGCTGTACAGTTTTTTATAGATTAAGCACTTAATTTGGAATTCTGAACTCTGGATACTAATTTGAAACTACATTTGTGTAAGAACTTATTATAACTGTAGACATACTATTGATCACTGTTCCAGTATTCCAAACAGATTTGTTTTTTTTTTTGCCACTGATGGCTGGCCAGATAATCAAAGCCTAAACCTTCCATTAGCTACATGTATGACCTCAGGCTACAAGTGCAGGGGTACATAAGCATAAATCCAGAAACTATCTCCAAAGCAGTCATCTGGGAAGAAAGTGGTCAGTTAGGAAGGGAAAACAAGGAGAAAAGAAAGGTCCCAGAAACTGCCAACCAGCACAGGAGATTAAAAGGAAAAGAAGGGTGGAGGTGGTGGGAAAGAACACTGCAAAAGAGATCAGTAGGGCATCTACTGTTAAGCCAAGTTCTTACACAAATGTACTACATCCTGACTGAAATCACTCTTGCAGTATTCCGAACAAATGGGTGACACAAAGGTTAAGGGCATAAAAAGGTGGATGGCTGAGGGCTGACCTGGCAAAGGAAGTTCTGGATTTGGAAAAGGCATCTACTCTGTAATGTTTAGTGAAACTGTGCAATGAAGACCAGGTATTAGGTGGGAATCTACCCCTTTATATATAACTCCAGAAGAGGCTGCTGCTCTAGTAGAATGAGCTTTTGGGAAAGAGGATGTAGTTTTGCCATGGTTAAGGAAGCAAAAAAAGATGAACCTAGAAATCCAGGTAGCAAAAGTCTGTTTGGATACTGGTTGGCCTAGCTTAGAGTCCAGGAAGGAATCAAACGGTTCCTCTGACTTATTAACAGACTTAATCTTGTCCAGGTTAAAGTGGAGTGTACGTGTATATCCAGGGGAATGTGGAATTCTTTCTTCTCTTTTTTGTGGGTTGGGAAAGCAAGTACGCAGGTTGATGGGCCTGAACAAGGGACATCTAATTTACCATTAGGCATGAAGGAAGAACTGGACCTCATGGACACACTGTACTTACGGAAAATAGGGAAGGGGGTGGAGTATCCATAAGTGCTTGGAGCTCTGAGACTTGTCTTGCAAAATTGAGAGTTACCAATAAAATGATTTGTCAAGTGAAGAATTTGAAACTGGAGGAGGCTGCTAATTCAAAGGGAGGCAGAGTGAGCTTTTCCAGCACACAGCAAATCCAGCACATAGTTGAGATATTAAGGGATATGTAGAGGTTTTCTTAGAAGATTTAAGTGCAGGATCCATTTTAAAAAAATGTACGACCTCAAGACTGGACATAATTTGAGAGTTAAGGGGAAGGCATGAAATGGGTGAAAAGTGGGCTTTAACAGATGAATATGCCAAATCACCTTTCATGAGCTTACACAAGATAAAATAAGAGGAACTTCACATTTTATTTGGTCCAGATTTTTAGCTTGACACCAGACTGAAAATCTCTTCCATTTGGCTGTGTAGGATTTGGGCAGTGGGTTTTCTTGCCTCCTTGAGAACCTAAAGTACATCCTCAGAAAACTAGTGTCTGGAAAGGATCAGAATCCTATTGTCAACAGGGTTACGCTGAGGGATGATAGGTTGGGGTGAAGCAATGATCCCTTCTGTTGTGTGATCAGGTCCACTTTGTAGGACAGTTTGTGGTGACTGCACGTGGCTAAGAGATAGTGAAGGGAAAACCAATGCTGCCTTGGCCAAAAGTGAGTCACTACCAAAATCCTTCTTTTTGGACTTTGAGTAAAACTTATGAAAGCAGAGACAGTGGAAGGAAGGATTCCTGTCCACTGGAAAGACCAGAACTCCTTGTGCAAAAAAAAAAAAAAAGGAGCTGTTTGTTGTTCTCCAAGGCAAAAGAGTCTATCTGAGGTGGTGTACCCAACTTGTGGACTATGTCTATGAAGACCTGGTTGTTGAGCATCCATTCATAGGGGTCTTCGATGGACCTGCTGAGGAGGTCTGGCAGGACACGGTCCCGGGAGAGGCTGTATATCACTTGAAGGGACAACTTCTCCTTGATGGCCAGGACCTAAGCAGTCTGAGCCAACCTGCAGACTTGGTACGTTTTTTTTCTTTATTAAATTTTCATGTCTAACACAGGCAATCTTACATTTATATAAATGAAAATAAACCATAACGACACAATCTCAGTTTGCAAACATTATATCTTACAAACCGTGCCAACACAACTGTAGCTGCAAACATGCATCACTTTTAATATATCCAGTCAGTGTCAGTCAACCACCACATAGCTCATTTCAATCCTGCTTACTTTTAAACCTCGTCCCTTTTCTGCATGTACTGATTCCACATTTCCCATTTATCCTATGTAATTTGCTCCTCCCCTTTTCCAAAGATCCTATTTCCAGTTGTTTTATCTTTGTTACTTCTAGTAAAGTTGATTTAGATCCACATTTGGTAGGGTCTTGTCCCTCCTTGCTTGTTTATTGTACCACATGCCCATTGTTTTGTCAGTGAATACCTTTTAGAGGTCCTGGTTTCTAGAGATGGAAAAAGACTTGTACGTCCTGAATGAGAGCTCTGATCTCCTTCAGGATGATGTGTTCTGCCTTGAGACTGGGTTGTCAGCAACCCTGGACAATATGAATCCCTGTCCATGCCCCCCCAAGCCTCGTCAGAGGCATACGTGTGCAACACTTGACTTAGAGCCTGCATCTTGAAGGCAGGCCTGGACTGAGATTCACCTGTGACATCCACCAAAGGATCCCCCTCTTTACACATGGCATGAGAGGAATCTGTGCTGTCCAGGAGGTACTAGTGTTGAGAATATACTTTTTTTTAAGTACCACTGTATTTTCCTCATATGCAACCTGTCTAGTGGATGCATTGGGATGGTTGCTCCCAGCGAACCTAGAGAAAGTACAGTTGTATACACTTACCATAAATGTAGATGTTCGAGTGTATTCACTGTTGCAGTGATTACATTTGGATAATCCTGCTGGCAGGTTGCCCTCAGTCAGCCTGAATTCCAAAGTCTTGGGTCCTGCGTCGATTGCAGTCGCCCCTTCCCTGACGTCAGGTCGTCAGGGGTATAAAAGATGCAGCCGACACCATTTTCTTCAGTTTTTCTTGCCCCAGATGTCACTTGCTCTATATATATATATATATATATATATATATATATATATATATATATATATAAAAACATACATGCACCAATATAAACTTTACCTTCATCTGCAAGCAAATACACCACATAGGTTGTATAGATCAGAGAAGGAAAGATAAGTTCCAGGCAGAAATAAGGGGGATGGCAGGTGGGTAACCTGGACTGCAACAGTGAATACACTCTAACATCTACATTTATGGTAAGTGTACACAACTGCACTATGTTCTTCGTGTTTCACTGTTGCAGTCACTACATTTGGGTAGAGTCCCAAAGCTATGGTTGGGAGGCTGGAGCTAAACAGCATTAAGAGTGGCTATGAAGCCCTGCAGAACTGCAGTGGCAAAGCCTGTCCTGGATTTAGAGTAAAGTGGCAGATGATAATGCTTTGTAAAGGTGTGCACTGAACTCCAAGTAGCAGCCTCTAAAATGTCTTTAGTTGGTACTCCCCTGAGAAAGGCTGCTGAAGTGGCTGCAGCTCTGGTTGAATGTGGCCTAATGCCCTTAGGCACTGGCTTGCCATGCTGTGAATAGCAAAAACGAATGCAGTGGCCTATCCACTTTGAAATAGTCTGCTTGGAGATAGCCTATCCTTGTGATCCTGCAGCATATGCCACTAGGAGATAGTCTATCCTTGTGATCCTGCAGCATATGCCACTAGTAATTGCTCTGTCTTCCTGAAAACTTTAGTCTTGTCTAAATAGAATCTAAGCTGTATGTGTACGTCCAAAGAATGCAGAATTCTCTTCCCCTTGTTCTGTGGATTTGGATAAAATGTTGGCAAATGAATAGTTTGGTTAAGGGCCATGCTGGACACCACCTTAGGCATAAATGTTGGGTTTGTCCTCAGAGAGACCCTGTCTGGATAAAAAATGATAAAAGGTTCCACAGTCATGAGTGCCTGTAGCTCTGACACTCGTCTTGCAGAAGTTATTGCTGGGAGCAGAGCTGTTTTCCAAGATAAAAACTTTATATCAGCAATAGCAGCTGGCTCAAATGGAGGTAGGGTGAGTTTTTCCAAGACATAATTGAGGTCCCATGCAGGTATTGGAGATCTCCTTGGAGGCCTTAAATGTTTGGCTCCTCTGAGGTACTGCCTTAATAAAGGATGAGAAAAATTAGTGGGTCTGTATTGTAATGAGCCGAAATGGCAGAGGCATGAATTTTAATTGATGAAAAAGATAGGCCTTTGTTCAGCATCTCAGTTAAGTATTGCAAAATCTGAGGAATATTTGGTACAGCTATATCAGCTCTTTGTGCCTGGTTCCAAACACAAAATCTCTTCCATTTTCCAGCATAAGATTTCCTAGTACTAGGCCTTCTGGCTTCCAAAATGACATCCATCACAACTTTACTGAGAGGTGTGCGTTGTATTGCTACATTATCCACCAAGCTGCCAGGTTTAGAGTCCTGAGTTGGCTGTGCAGGATCAGATGGTTTTGTTGAGACAGTAGATGAGGTATCTGAGGTAAGGTCCAAGCTGGGCATTGAGACAAGTTCCTTAAGATCGGATACCAGTACTGGTGGGGCCAGTCTAGGGCAATCAGTATCATCTTTGTTTTCTCCTGCCTGACCTTTAAGAGTACCTTGGGGAGGAGAGGCAGTGGAGGAAAGGCATATACTGACAGGTTTTTCCAGCTGAAAGATAAGGCATCCACTTTCCATGCTTGTCTGTGATAAGTCCTTGTGCAGAATCTTTTTAGTTGGTAGTTGTGAGGGAAGGCAAATAGATCTATGTCCGGGCATCCCCATTTCCTTGTTATCATGCTGAAGATTTGTGGATCCAGCAGCCACTCGTGGGGATCCATGAGGTTTCTGCTTAGTTCGTCTGCCAGAGTATTTGTCTTTCCTGGCAGGAATTGTGCCTGCAGATGAACTTGGTAAGTCAATGCCGTGTCCCACAAAGCCATGGCCAGTCTGCAAAGGGGGAAAGAATGTGTGCCCCCCTGCTTGCTTATATACCACATGACCGTGATGCTGTCTGTCTTTATCAGTAGTTGCCCCGGATGAAGTAGGTCCTTGAAGGCTGTCAGGGCATTTTGAACAGCTAGCATCTCTTTTTGATTGATATGTAGATGCATTTGGTTTGTGGACCAGGTGCCCTGAATGCATCTTCCTGCCATGTGGGCCCTCTAGGCATAATCTGATGCATCCATTGTTAGGTTCTGCCTGGCTGGGGGTAATGTGAATGGCTGTCCCTTGTTTTGGTGACAAGCCTTCGCCCACCATCGAAACTCCTGTTGCAGGCAGGGAATGAAAGTAATCATTGTTTCCAGGCTGTGGCAGTGTTGCATCCAGACACTTTTTAGGTACCATTGAAGTTTCCTCATATGCAGTCTTGCACATGGAATTAGTAGGATGCAGGATGTCATGAAGCCCAAAGCCTGCAGAATTTTTCTTGCAGATAACTGGGCCTTTGTTGCCAATCTGTTGAAATAGGTAGTCAGTTGCCTTTCTTTGTCTGGCGTGAGATAAGCCATCTGGGCAGTTGTATTTAAGCTTGCACCCAGGAATATTATCTCTTGAGAGGGTACTAGTTTTGATTTCTTTTCGTTGACTGTGTACCCTAGGCATGTTAAAAGTCTTTTCACAAACGCCAGATGCTGTAGTAGAATGTCCTTGTTCTCTGCTTGAATTAGGCAGCCGTCCAAGTAAGGATATATTTGTATTCCTCTTTGTCTGTAATTACTGGTGTCAGGCACTTTGTAAAGACCCTGGGCACAGTAGATAAGCCAAAGGGCAGTGCAGATAATTGGTAATGCATTGAGCCAGCCTTGAATCGGAGGTATCTTCTGCATGATTGCCTGATTGGGACATGCAGGTATGCCTCTTTTAGGTCTAAAGTCAAGAGGCAAGCCTTTTTGCCCAGCATGGGCAGAAGCTGCTGCAAGGTCAACATTTTGAATTTTGGCATATCCAGGAATGTGTTTAGAATAGATAGGTCCAGTATTGGTCTCCAGGCTTTGTCCTTTCTGGGTATCGGGAACAGTCTTGAGTAAAATCCTTGTCCCTGCTCTTGCTGTGGTACTTGTTGAACAGCCCCCATGTCCATGAGGGATGAGACTTGTTTTCGTGCCTCTGCCCAATGATTTTTTGGCAGATCTGGCCAACCATTTGCCTTTGGCAGGGTATGGAAGTGAAACTTGTAGCCTTGTGACACTATGTTTAGAACCCACTTGTCCTGGGTTATAATGTGCCAATTTTGAGAAAAAAGTGCTATTTTTCCCCCTAAGGGTGTTGCCAGGAGATAAGTGCTTGGTACAGGCAGGGGGGAGTCATTGGGACTGTTTCCTGTATGATTTGTCTTCTCCACTTTTAGAGGTAGAAGCACCCCATTGCTTTGACCTGTATGAACCTTGCACCTGGGATCTGCCTCTAGAGCGTCTGGATCTGCCCCTTTGAGGTCTATCTGACATTGGAAAGGACTAATTCTTTGTAGGCCAGTGTCCACTAAACCTAGGTGGCTGTACTTGTAAAAAATCAGGTAGCGGCCTGCGACTCTAAAGTAGCGGGTGTCACGGGCTGTGAAAGCGCCTCACTGAGAACCGGCGACTGGCTTAGGAGAAGCTTCGTCATCGGTTTTGGGCCTCTGTTGTCTATCCTTTTCTTTTTCTTTGCATTTTTTGTGAACTCCAGTAATCGGATGGCTATCCGATGACATTTTATAATTAAATCTGCGCCCAAAATAGTTTAATGCATAATCATACAGACTCTTAATGGTGCGTTGGTTAAATCTAGCACAAAACCGGCAACTTGAAACGTCGTGGTCAGGGCCTAGGCAAGGAATACAGTAAGAATGAAAGTCCTTATGAGGTATTTGCTTTCCACAAGAAATACAATTATTAACTTTTTCTGACATCGGTCTGGAGCAAGAAAAAAAGTTTCCCCAATGGGGTACTTAGCTTTAATGAAGACTTCGGATCTGAAACTCGAATACGAAAGGGAGAGGGGATCCACCACCTTAGAGTGCATAAAGCACTTTACCTGTTGAGTCTCTAGGAACATATTTAATGATGACAACCAGGAACGGAAAGTCTTGAATACAAAGGACTGGCAGATGGAACAAGATATGTAGTCATGGTCTGCACCTAAGCAGAAACGGCACTGGGAATGGAGGTATTTGTAGAGTTTCTGCCTACTGCACTTACACTTTCCCCTCCTAGCTGATAACTAACAAAATCACTGATAAAAAGGAAGGTTCCACAACAGGCTACTTTACCTGAATCCATAACGACTTACAGTACAAATGACTATGCGTAGATCAGACCAATGGGTGCAAGACCTGCATTCAGGCTGGCAGTGAGAAAGTCTGAGGATTTACACTCATAAGTCCACTAATGTACCCCTACGCTCACAGGTTGAGGTCATACACTGGATGTATGGCTAATGGAAGATTTAGGTACCCTGGCTGGACGTCAGCTGGAATACTGCAACAATGATTTCAGTCAGGAAGTCACTGACTTACTCTTTTCTGTCAAAATACAAAGGTCATTTTCTACATTCAAATGTATCATTTAGTTGTTTTACTTGCCTTTGAAATAGATATGGGTTAGCCACATACTTTCTCTACTGCAAATGGAAAGGTAAAGCTGCAGCTTTTCTTACCCTTTCTGAGGTATATTTCTCAAGACAATTTAACTCTTCAGGCAAGCTCCTGCTGAACTAAACATTATTTAAATGTATGCATCCTTCTGGGTCAAAAGCATATAATCCAGACATTACAGAGTGTAGGACAATGCTATCACTTTCATCTAATCATAAATTACCAGAGTACACGAGGAAGACGACGGACAGCTTCATATGAACAGAATAGTAACAAATGACCATGAAACAAATACAAATGATTAAGCTCATCTTTTCTGTCAACTATGTCAGATTTCCCTACAGCTGTAATGGTTACACCACTACCTTACATATACAATACCACTAGCATACTGTTGGTGTGTGATTACTTGTGCACTTAAGAAAAAACACTTTACTGCTCTTAAACTTTCTAGTTAGCACTAAGTCAGTGATATAGAAGAATGACATGACTCACGTGATCGAGATGGCTAGACAGAGCGGGGGGCGTGAAGATTAACTAGCTCAGTCTGTACAGGTCTGCCATTATATTCAATACTGGCCTGTTTACTGATTATTCATACCATAATTAATTAAAACAAAATAATAAACAAGACAGGGAAAAAGAGCAAATGTTGAGAATATGAGTATACTGTGGAGTGTTGGTTTTGATACCACTGTCACAAATCACCTTTACGGGGCCCATGACAGGTAACAATGATCCACTCAACACACATTAATATAAAATGACACCTGGGCTAATTTTACTTGATAAGCAAGATATGAACAGAGAAGGCTTACAAGGCCCAATACTATCATACAAGATATGTGAAACTGTTCTAGAACAGGAATGCATCCTAGTTCCAATGATAGTCTTTTGCAGGACTCAGGGAACACAGATATCCCCCTACCTACACACAGAACCACTGGCTCTGGGTTTACAGCTCCATTTCATTACAAAAACAAAGCAATCTTTTGCAGTTACAGAGCAATGGAAATCCAGGAATCTGCTATTTTTATCCACTAAATCTTACATACCCATGCTACGGATCACGTACAACCAATACACATACCTTCCATAATACTATGATGTTAAGTTCCACCTCATGACACTGCTGTACCAGAGTCAGCGAATCTCTGACAGATTGCTTTCCTGGAGTTTGAGAAGTCTGCACATTTGCTTGCAATGGGGATGTCTTTGATTTTAACATACGGGCATTTTGGAAGAAAAAGTCAGCACAAGGTGTGGTTGCACTGATTATCTGCAAGAAAAATGTAACCATCAGAACATTCTATGAAAAAAGTAGGCTGCAGTAATTATTTCCTATAACTAAATACAAGAATGTAGATTTTCTTCAAAGTACAGTGAACAACAAAACTGATTTCTAAACTGTTTCTAAAAACAATGTCCATATGTAAAAATATTTTGTACTATTTTCTCCTTCATGGAGGATCAGAATTTATTTTGGCAAATTACAAACTCTGAAACATGAACTGCTGCTGTTAAGTCCCTAGACAGCCATAACTCTCAACCTTCAAGCATTTAAAATCACAGTAGTATCTTATAATCATAGCAGTGGGTCAGAAAGAGAAGCACTTTACTATTTTTTTTACAATAGAAAGCATTTATTCACTAAACTATATACAGTTAGTGGTAGTGAATGCTTGCATAGGCTTAATTTAAGTACTGAATAAAAATGTACACATAACCAGGTCTGACATTATGAGGTGCACTGAAAATCAAGGATGAGCAAGGCTGAAGGACAAAATCACAACGTTAAACCTGTATCATAGCAGATGAGAGTTATCTAGATAGCATTCTGTTTTTTTTTTACCTTAATAAACCATTACTCACACAGCTCCTTATTTCCTTTTCATTCACTGTGAGTGTTGCCACAGAATCCCTATAAACAATAATGAGCAATCTTCGTGCTTACTACGTGCACTTCTTGACCTATGTACAACCCTTATGCTTGTTTTTTTTTTCTCTCTTTTCTGTTAAGTCTATACAAACTCTTAGTTGTTGTACACCCAGCCAAGCCTAATACGGTACAGTTTTGCCAAGTAAAACAGACCATAACAGCAGATGCTCAAATAATCACTACTGCAGTAGCCTTAGCTACATTGGTTATATCCTGCCAAGGATATAACAGCCATCCAGCTTTCAAACCTTCAGGGCACCTTCCACACAACCAAACTGTCAGGCAGCTTGAGATGAGCTGACTAGAAGACTAGTTTGAGTACAAAGACCTTCAGAGCTTTCCTGTCAGCAGAGAGAAGGAGGCTGAGCCCTGAAAGGGCAACACTGGGAAAAAAATACATGTACGCATAAAAAAACACTCAAACAAAAGGGGGGATAGAGGAAGGGAGCGGCAACTATTTATTATGTTCATCATATTAAGCACTGCTGCTGTACCCTTAGCTATAAGGGTAGATTACCTTAGTCAACTGCATTTGGGAGGTGGAAAGAGAAGAGTCCAGGAGCCTCTGGACAATGGTCTTAGCAAAGCTTGAGAAAGTATGTACAGAAAACCAAGTAGCAGCTTCTAGAATCACACCCTTTCCAAAAAGCCAAAGATGAAGCCAAGGCGCTGGTAGAGTGGGCTTTGAACCCTTTCAAAAAAGCCAAAGATGAAGTTAAGCACTGGCAGAGTGGGCCTTGACCCTGTTTGGAATAGTTTAGTTATGGTGAGCATAACAAAAGCTAATAGCCTTAGACAAGTATTTTGTAAAAGGTTTGGGTGACACAGGTTGTCCCTCTTCTTACCTTCACAAGAAATGAAAGAACAGTTTTGTAAAATCTTACCATAATGGTAGATGTCCTGTTTTTCACTGTTGCAGTATTCATAACACTTGAGCTGCCATAGGCAGGGGATTCCCTAATGTTATGTTGCAGTATTCATAACATGAGGGAATCTACTGCCTAAGGCAGCCCAACGTTCGGACAGTATACCATAGTCTTAGGTTGCTTAAGGTACGCCGTACTTCACACATATGCTCCCCTCACATAGCACAGGGCATAAAGGTGACATCCGGATGTATCATCCTCAGAACTGAAAGCCCCAGTATGAAAACCAGTCGAAGGAAAAACAAGAAGTAACCAGTACATCCAGAAGACAAATGGACCAGGGGGGAGTAGGGAGGGAGTTTAATACTGCAACAGTGAACAGAAGGACATCTCCTATTACATTAAGATTTTACACAACTGTACTATGTCCTTCCATTTCACTACTGCAGTATTCATAACATTAGGGAGAGTGCCAAAGCTCAGGAAAAAAAACCTGGGAGGAGGAAGGACCAGCAGAGCCCTCTAGGAAGCCATGCAGGATGGCCCTAGCAAAACCAATTCTAGCTCTGGAGAGCCGTCTAACATGTAGTGCTTGGTAAATGTATGCACAGAAGTCCAAGTAGCTGCCTCTTGAATACAGTTAGTATCCAAACCCTTGAAAAAGCAACAGAAGAAGGCAAAGCCCTAGTACAACAAGCCTTAGCAGAATAAGGAAAGCTCTTACCATGAAAAGAATAACAAAATGAAATAGCTTTAAGATCCAACAAGAATAAGTCTGCTTAGATACAACTAACCCCAAGGACCTGGGATAAAAGGAAACAAAGAGCTGATCAGATTTCCTAATAGTTTTAGTCTTATCCAAATAAAATCTGAGTTGCCTATGTACATCCAATGGATGCAGCACCTTTTCACTGGCAGATTGTGGAGGAGGGGAAAAAAGTAGACAAATGAATAGACTGATTAAGGGACAACTCATTCACCACCTTGGGCATTAAAGAAGGATTAGTACGCAAGGACACCCTGCCCTTATGAAAAACCAATAAAGAAGGACAAACCATAAGGGCTTGAAGCTCAGACACAACGTGACGATGTGAGGTATTGCCACCTATGCCAGGAGAAGTAGAGTAGTGGATGTGTAACATATGCCAGCATAGCTAGCTGGAGTTTTGTAAATAATTATATGCCATTTGTATATATAACTGATTTGTACAGGTGCTTGTATTGAAAATGTATTTGTAAAGTTGCTTGTAATAAAAATGCACCACTGTGCAAGAGGCAGGATCTGGACACAGCCCTATATAGAAAAAAGTATGTTCTGCTGGACAGAAAAGAAATATACAAGTATGTCAGACTATACTATTGTAACTAATTAAATGTATATATTGTAAAAGAGGATACTGGAAGAGGATATTGAAGAAGAGGTTAAGCTCAGCCCCAGCTAACTTTTAGAAAAATATCCTGAAATTACTTTATTTAGGCCATAAAGCCTGCATTTTACAGGCCTCAATGTAGGCAGAGACAAAAAGTCTGTACTAAGAAACCTTCTGTATTGTCCTTAGCAGTGAACTAATTGCTACCCTACAAGGGTGGAAGTGTTGAAAGGGTTTTATGGCTTCCAGATGCTACAACACATCTTAGCAAAATGTATGGTAATACTTATTTGTGAGATTCTGGTTTGGTTTCTAGTAATGGTTGGGGTGGGAGTAGTATGGGAAACAGAAGTCAGATGAGCAGACGCATGTGATGCTATTCTGTAATCCAGCACTGAAATGATGTTTTAATGCCAGATGAGACATTAGTCTCAGAGCAGTCTGTTTCTGAAACCAGAAATAGGAGGATCACTCACCCACTTCATCTTCCTTGTTTTCATAAGTAACCAGGGAAAAGTAATTCATTACATCAGTCAGGAAAATATAGCGAGTTTAATTAAAAAGAAGCTATGTGCTCACCATAACATTCCATGTAAGTTGTTCATCTCGCCTCCATTCTTACTGATGGGTTCAGAGTCAATCCTCAGCTCCGACTCAGCCAACTGCAAAAGCTCAAGGTCTTCAACCAGTTCGAGGCCAACTCCCTATCCCATGATGCACTATGGTCTTCCCTCAGATCTTGTTTGCTGCCAACTGACTGCCTACTACCATTAATATGCCACTCTTGACAACTGGAATAGAGACAATGCACCACATACCAAAGGGTGATGGACTTCAAGTAAACTGGATGGGGGTTGGAGGGTGGGGCGTAAGAATGAAGGCGAGATGAACAACTCACATGGAACATTATGGCGAGTACATAACTTCTTTATGTGAAGTTGTTCTATCTCGCCGTTCATTCTTACTAATGGGTAGTGTCCCAAGCACCATCTTTCTCGGGTGGCTCATGGGAGAATGTTCCTCAGAACTGTGGGACCAAAGGAGGTCCTGTCCCTGGAGGCCTTGTCTACTTTGCAATGAGTGATAAAAGTATGAGGTCTTGACCACGTAGCTGCTGCACAAATAGCATCTAATAGTAACCTTGCAGAAAAGGCTAATGAGGTTGAAACAGCTCCAGTAGAGTGGCCCTTTATTTTTTATTGTAAGGAAACATTCTCTGAACTATAAATGGAGGAAATGCAATCTGATAGCCATCTTGACAAGGTGACTTTTGTCATTGGGGCACCTTTTTCTGACTCCAAAAAAGAAACAAAGAGCTGATCCGTTGTTCTGAATTGTTTCGTTCTATCTAAATAAAATCGGAATTGTCTATGAACTTCAAGTTTTTGCAGCATGTGTTCCATCCTATTTGTGTATTTGGGAAAGATAAAAGGCAACTATTTGATTAAGATTTGTGTCTGAACAAACTTTTGGTAAGAAGGATGGATTAGTTCTGAGTGAAACTCTGTCATTATGGAAAATCAGATAGGGAGGTTTGATGGTCAAGGCTTCTAACTCGGAAATCCTCCGAGCAGAAGTAATAGCTATCAAAAATATAGTCTTCCATGAGAGAAATTTCAAATGACAGGATGAGGCTGGTTTGAAAGGAAGTAATATAATTCGGGAGAGAACAAAATTTAGATTCCATGGCATGGCTGGAGTTCTGGTTGCTGGTCTCAAATGAACGGTACCCTTAAGAAAGGCTTTAGAGAGTCAATGTGACATGACATTAGAACCTTGGAAGCCAAGATGAAAGTTTGAGATTGCTGCTAACTGAACTCTGATGGCAGCTTCAGCAGCTCCTTCGTTGAAACGTTTAGTCAGAAATTCCAGTATAGATGAGGTTGGAGCTAGGGAGGGATGAACATAATTCTGAGATGCCCATAGAGAAAACCTCTTCCATTTGCTAAGATATAACTTTCTGGTGGATGATTTATGAGAGGATGTTATAATATGTTGGGCCCCCACTGAGAAGTTGTAAATCCTGGTTATTGTTGGAATTAGAGCAGCCAAGCTATCAGTTTGAGGGAATGAAGAGAAGGATGAAGAGCAGATCCGGAACTGGGTCCAGGATCCAGGGTTCTTCTGAAAGATGAGGCTGAAGGAAGGGAAACCAAATTTGCCGAGGCCAGTAAGGGGCTATTAAGATTATGGTTCTTCCCAGAGACTTTGCTTTCTGTAATACTTTGGGAATCAGATGGAAGGGGGAAAAGGTATAAGGGAGACCCAGGGACCAACTGTGCATCAGTGTATCCCTTGGGGCAACCCCTGGCAGGGGGATCAGGGCAAAGTAGCTGCTGCATTTCGTGTTTGTTGGGGTTGCAAAGAGATTGCAGCAAGGCTGGCCCCACCTGCGGAAAAAGAAGTTATGTTCTTACCATAACGTTCCATGTGAGTTGTTCATCTCGCCTTTGTTCTTACACGTGGGTACGGAAGCTGATCCATCGGCTCCGAGTCAGCCGCTTTCCAAGCTCTAGATCTCTGAGAAGCTCGAGACACAGTCCCTATCCCATGATGCTCTGCTGCCAATCCCCAGATCTAGTTTGCTGAACCCAGCAAGAAACACAACTAAGCAACACAATATAACAAAGTAAATATTTACAATTAAAGAGATAACCTGGCTGACAAGAAGATACTAGCAAGATCAACCAGACCACCAGCCATACCAGTTACTCCAGAACATGGAGGGGGAAGGTGGGAGGGAGTTTAAGACGAGATGAACAACTCACATGGAACGTTATGGTAAGAACATAACTTCTTTATGTGAAGTTGTTCAATCTCGCCATTTGTTCTTACACGGTAGTAGCGTCCCAAGCACCCTAATCCTGGGCGGCTCATGGAGTACATTCCTGAGAACGGTGGAACCAAATGAAGCCCTGTCCCCGGAGGCCCTGTCCACGTTGTAATGAGTAATAAATGTATGATGTTTGGACCAAGTAGCAGCTGCACAAATGGTGTCCAAAGGTAAATGAGCTGCGTGAGCTAGGGACGTAGAAACAGCCCTGGTAGAATGAGCTTTCACTTGACATTCTAAAGGTTGATGGGATGAAGAATATGCAAACTTTATACAATCAGAAAGCCATTTGGACAACGTAACTTTGGATACCGAAAGGCCCTTCTTACTGTCTGCATGGGAAACAAATAGTTGATCTGACTTTCTGAATTCTTTTGTTCTGTCCAAATAAAATCTCAATTGTCTGTGAACACCAAGCTTATGCAACATGTATTCCAATTTACTGGCATGATGCCTGAAAAAAGTGGGAAGTTCAATGGACTGGTTCAAGTTCGCTTCGGGAGAAAGGATGGATTGGTTCTTAGAGACACCCTGTCGGGGTGAAAGACCAAATATGGGGGCCTAATAGAGAGTGCTTGAAGTTCAGAAACTTTGTGCCGAAGTAATGGCCACTAAGAAAATTGTCTTCCAAGAAAGGAATGTCAAAGGACAAGAAGATGCAAACTCAAAAGGGGGAAGCACGAGTTGAGACAGCACCTAATTTAAATTCCAGGAAGTAATCGGATGTCTGATAGGGGGTCGATGGTGATGAGTCCCTTTCAAAAAGGCTTTACATAATCTGTGGGACATAATGTTAGAACCTCCGCATCACACATGGAAGTTCAATATGGCAACCAACTGAACCCTTATAGTAGCGGCTGCCGCACCATCGTGGAAAAGTGAAGTAAAAAATTCCAGAATGCTATGAATAGGGGTGATAAAGGGATCAATACCATGTTGAGAAGCCCAATGACCAAATTGTTTCCATTTGCTGTTATACAGTTTCCTGGTGGAGACTTTATGAGAGGAAAGCAGAATATGCTGAACCGCGGGAGACAAATCATGAGACCTGGCTAGGTTGGGAAGTGGAGCAGCCAAGCTGTCAGTTTGAGGGAGACAAGAGAGGGGTGAAGAACTCCCAACGAATGAGTCAGAAGGTCTGACACTGGGTCCAGAACCCAAGGTTCTTCCACTTGGTATTGTTGAAGGAAGGGGAACCATATCTGCCGAGGTCAGAATAACAGTCCTTCCCAAGCTTTTGGCTTTCTGTAAAAATTTGGGGATCAGCGATGATGGAGGAAAGGCATATAGGAGACCCGAGGGCCAATCAGGTACGAGTGTGTCCCTTGGGATGTCCCCCGGTGGAGGGTACAGGGCAAAGTAGCTTCTGCATTTGGCATTCATCAGGGATGCAAAAAGGTCGCAGCAAGGCTGGCCCGATTTGCAGAATATCATTTCCGCCACACGTTTTTTGAGGGACCACTTGTGAGGCAACAGAATGGCTCTGCTCAATTTGTCCGCCATCACGTTGGATGACCCCGGGATGTGCGTTGCTATCAGGAAGCGCCCAGTGGATACAGCCCACTGCCAAATTCTCAGGGCCTCTCGGCATAAGGGGTAAGATCTGGTTCCCCCTTGCTTGTTGATGTACCAGACTACCGACATATTGTCTGTCTGTATTGCAATCGTCTCTCTCAACTCCAAGACATTGATGTGCAAACTGGATTCCATCTCTGACCAAGTACCTTGGACAGCTCTTCCCTGACACAGCCCCCACCCCCACCCTATCAGGGAAGCATCTGTGGTAACTGTGGATGTGGGAGAGGGGGGGGGGTACAAACGGATGACCTACAGTAACTTGGTGGCTGTTCAACCACCAAAGGAGGTCCTTTTTGCAAGTATTTGTCAGCAGAATCTTGTGTGACACTGGATGTTGTTAAGACCACTATGTGAAGAGTAACCATTGGAGTATCCTCATGTGCATACGCCCCAGAGGATCTGCTATGAGAGTTGCTGCCATGTTGCCTAACAGCTTCAGAACTTGGAATGCAGGGACTTTCTTTTCCATTAACGAAAGGGATACTTGGTTTCGTAAAGAGATTACTCATTCTTGAGGCAATCTGACCAGGGCGGTGATTAGATCTGCTCCTAAAAAGGAAATATGCTGCGACAGCGATAAAGCAGATTTGTCGAAATTTAAGCTTATGCCCAACTGGGAGCACAGGCTGATAGTGTAATCTCTGGCGTGAATCAGTTGATGTCTGGTGGTGGCAGTGAGGAGCCAGTCGTCGAGATATGGAAAAGTACAGTTTTGTACCTACCATAAATGTAGATGTCTGATAGGTATGCATCTGCAGTCATCACATATGGGTTGTCCTGCCTCAGGCAGCCCTTCGGTCGGCCGGATTCCAAAGTCTGGGTCCGGCGTCGGCTGATGTCGCTCCTTCCCCGACGTCACAACGCCTGGGGTATAAAAGCGTCAGCCGACGCCATGTTCCTCAGTTTTTCTTGCCCCAGATGCCAGGTGCCCTCTAGGAAGGCTAAATTTGGAAAAATGCAGTAAAAAATCCAAACATTTGCAAAAAAAAAATATATATATATATATATATATATATATATATATGTATAAACAAATACACCATAATAGTTCCCCCAGCTAGCTAATAGAGAGGTAAGCACCCTAGGAGTACCACAGAGGGGAAGGAGGGAGGGTAAACCTGACTGCAGATGCATACCTATCGGACATCTACATTTATGGTAGGTACAAAACTGTACTATGTCCTTCAAGGATGCATCTGCAGTCATCACATATGGGTAGAATACCATAGCCAAACTGGGGGTGGAGGTACTAGGAAAGGGATGGTGTAGCTAAGATACCCTGCAGGACAGCCGAAGCAAAGCCTGCTCTGGATCTGGAATATAAAGGTAAACTGTAATGCTTGGCAAATGTATGCACGGAGCTCCATGTGGCAGCTTCTAAAATGTCTTTTGTAGCCACCCCTCTTAAGAAGGCTGTGGAGGTGGCTATGGCTCTCGTAGAATGAGGTCTAATGTTAGCTGGTACAGTCTTTCCATGAAATGAGTAACAAAAGCGGATGTAATTTCCTATCCATTTTGAAATTGTCTGTTTGGAAATTGCTTTTCCTTGAGTACCAGCAGCATATGCTACAAGCAGCTGGTCAATTTTTCTGAAACCATTAGTCCTGTCCAAGTAGTATCGCAACTGTCTGTGAATGTCCAGGGTGTGCAGCAGTTTCTCCCCTTTGTTTTGTGGATTTGGGAAGAAGGTAGGCAAGTGAATAGCTTGATTCAATGACACCCTGGATACCACCTTTGGCATAAAAGTAGGATTAGTTCTTAATGAAACTCTATCCTGATGGAAAATAATAAAGGGCTGAACTGCCATCAGGGCCTGCAATTCCGAAACTCTTCTTGCTGAGGTTATTGCCAGAAGGAAAGCAGTCTTCCAAGAGAGGTACTGTAGATCTGCAGATGCTGCTGGCTCAAATGGAGGCAGTATTAGTTTTTCCAACACGTAGTTAAGGTCCCAAGCAGGTAGAGGAGGTTTCCTAGGAGGTTTGATGTTTTTGATTCCCCTTAGAAACTGTCTTAGGAGAGGATGAGAAAAGACAGGAGGATCAGTGTTGTACTCTGCTGAAATTGCTGAAGCATGAATCTTAATAGAAGAGTAAGACAGTCCATTGTGGAACATTTCTGCCAAATATTCCAGGATATGTGCCATGCTCATCTTTGTCGCATCTAGGCCCTTTGTGGTGTTCCAGATGAGAAATCTTTTCCATTTTGCTGAATATGCCTTCCTTGTGGAAGGGCGGCGAGCTTCCAGAATGATATTCTTTACTCTCTGGGATAGCTTATCCTGAAGAGGAGTCAAGGTATTCTCCAGGCTGTTAGTTGCGATGTTTTCAGGTTGGAATGTAGAGTTTTGTAGCTGTGCTGTGTCAGTAGAAGTGGTCATAGAGGTAGGGGCCATGGCTTCGTACGTGACAAGCTCCTTAGCAGTGGGTACCAGTGCTGTCTTGGCCAGTCCAGAGCTATCAGGATCACTTTTGGCTGCTCTGCCCTGATCTTCAGTAACACCTTGGTCATTAATGGAATAGGAGGGAATGCATACACTGTCAGATTTCTCCAGCTGAAGGAAAGAGCATCCACCTTCCACGCTTGTGGGTGGTATGTCCTTGAGCAGAATTTCTTTAGTTGATGATTGTGGGGGGATGCAAATAAATCTATGTCCGGGCTCCCCCAAAATTGTGCTATCTGTTGGAAAATGTCTGGGTGCAGCATCCATTCGTGTGCATCCATGATATTTCTGCTTAAGCTGTCCGCCAGTATATTGTCCTTCCCTGGCACAAACTGAGCTTGTAGCTGTATATTGAGTTTCAAGGAAAGATCCCATAGATTCATTGCCAGCCTGCACAGAGGGTAAGAATGGGTACCTCCTTGCTTGTTTATGTACCACATAACTGTGGTGTTGTCTGTCCTGATTAGTAGATGGCCTTGATGCAGAAAGAGTTTGAAGGCCTCGATTGCATGTATCACTGCTAGCATTTATTTTTGATTTATGTGCATGTGCAGCTCCTTTCGTGACCACTGTCCTTGGATACCTCTGCCCTCCATGTGTGCTCCCCAACCTAGGTCTGAAGCGTCTGTTGTAATAGTTTGGGAGGTTTTGGCTTTGTGAAGGGCAGCCCTCTGTTGGACTGGCTGGCCTGAGCCCACCACAGAAATTCCTTGTGAAGGCATGGGATGAGTGGGATCAAAGTTTCCAAACTGTGACTGTGCTGAGTCCATAAACTCCTTAGGTACCACTGTAGCTTTCTCATATGTAGCCTTGCTTGTGGAATCAAAAGAATACAGGATGCCATGTAACCCAGGGCCTGCAGGATTTTCCTTGCAGTCAGCTGAGTTTGTCTTGTCAGATTCTTGAAGTAATCCAGTAGTTGACTTTGTTTTTCTTCTGTGAGATAAGCCATTTGGGTGGTTGTATCTAGATCCGCACCCAGAAAGGTTATTCTTTGGGATGGAACAAGTCTTGATTTGTGCATGTTAACTGTATATCCCAAGGCCTGTAGAAGACTGATGGCATAATTTAAGTCCTTTATCAGAGTTTGTTGGTTGTCCGCTTGTATAAGGCAGTCGTCCAGATATGGGTATATTTGAATCCCCTGGAGTCTGCAGTGTGCTATTACCGATGCCAGGCATTTCGTGAATACTCTGGGCGCAGTAGATAAGCCAAAGGGCAATGCTGAGAATTGATAATGCTCTGACCCTGCAAGAAATCTGAGGTATCTTCTGCAACTTTGTCTGATAGGGACATGCAGGTATGCCTCCTTGAGGTCTAGAGTAACCAGCCAAGACCCCTTGGCCAGCATGGGAAGGAGTTGCTGTAGAGTCAGCATTTTGAATTTTGGCACAATGAGGTAAGTATTCAGTACGGACAAGTCGAGAATAGGTCTCCATTGATGCTCTTTTCTTGGAACAAGGAATAGTCTGGAGTAAAATCCTTGGCCTTGTTCTGAAATAGGAACTCTTTCTATGGCTTTCATTTGAAGTAAGTTTGAGATTTGTTTCAAAGCCTCTGTCCTTTGTTTTGGTGGCAGGCCTGGTATGCCTTTTCTTTTTGGCAATGTGTGGAAATGGAACCTGTATCCGTTGTCTATTATTTGGAGTGTCCATTTGTCTCTTGTAATGTTGTGCCAATTTCTTGAGAATAAAGAAAGCTTTCCGCCCAAAGGTGCTTCTAATTGAGCCCTGATTGGCGGAGTCAAAGCAGAGTCATTGAGTTTGTCCTTGTGCAGCAGTTGCAGATCCTGAACTGCCTGTCTGGATTGGAGGTTGCCATTGATGGCTTCTGTAGGAGCCCCTAGCTTGGCCTCTACCCTCTGGCACGCCTGTTTCTGCCCCTTTGAAATCATTCTGTGTCCGGAAAGGACCAATTCTTGAAAGGCCAGTTTCTGCTAAATTTAGGTGGTTGGACTTGAAGAAAATCTTTAACTGTTTGTACAGATTTTGCCTTTTCCTCAAATTTCTTTGGAACGTCTTGAGCAGTGGAACCAAATAACTTTTGCTTTCCCAGTGGAGCATCCAAAAGCTTAGCTTTAACATGTTCTGGCAGAGATTGTTCCTTCAGCCAAGCATGCCTGTGTATGACAACACCTGTCATTGCTGACCTACATGAAGCTTCCAATGCATCATAACCACACTGCAAGAAATGGTTGCTAACCTGCTGGGAATTATGTACCAGATCCTGAAGGGATTTACGGTCAAGGGGTTCAGAAGAAGACAATTTCTTATGCATTTCTTCTAACAAATACTCTTGATACTGTATCATGTGAAATTGACAATTTAATGCCCTCATAGCAAGAGTGGCAGAAGTATACACTTTTTTACCCCATCTCTCTAATGCCCTGGACTCCTTTGCAGAGGGGAGTGGGTTCTTAGTAGAAACAGCTGCAACCCCTTTAGGGCCCTGTGAAATAGTTTCAGGGTCAGCAGAGTGGGCCTTATAAAGAAAATTATGCGTGTCCGGGACCCTGTAGTACCTATCAGGCTTAACAGGAGCCGGAGGCAGAATGTCAGGGGTCATACTAGAGTCAGAATATACATCATCAATCACATTTAAAACAGGAGGAATAGCCAAAGGTCTATGCTGAGGTAAATGAAGAAAAGTTCTTAGTCTTTTCCTGGAATCAGAAAATTCCTGGCCCTGCCATTTGAAATGCTCTCTCATAGTGTGAAGGGTCTCCCCAAAGGAAAGCTCTTCAGGAGGGGAGGCTGAGGGAATAGATTCCTCTGCATCCGAATCCTCGTAGGCCGAGTAAGCCTCCTCCTGGTAGTCTGAGTGATCCGAGCCAACAGAGGCCTCCTCTGAGGAAAGGGGATCAGGGGGATCCATCCTGGGCCTTTTGTCTAGAGGGGGTTGGGAGCCCCTGTCCGGATGAGGCTGAGAGCCCCTAATTAAGGAGATCAGGTCCTCTGCCAAAGTTAAAATCTGTGAACTAGAAGAAGGTCCCTGAGGAATAACTCTGGGAGGCATGGTTTTAGTGTGTTTTGCAGCTTTAGCCCTGGTGAAGGCCTTAATAGACATGGATGCAGGAGGCCTGGCTGCACCACGTGCTGGTGTAGCTTTATCTAAAGGTATGGTGTCGGAAGATTCCAATAAACCAGTTTCGGAGGGCAATTCTGTAACTGACTCGTTAGGAGCCTCCGGGACCGAGGCTGTCGGTTGTATTATTTCAGGGTTCGGAAGTTCCAAGGACTCGGTATCAGCCGAAACCAAGACACTCGCGGTAGGCCTAGCCGCGGTTTCAGCCAAAACCGCGGGCCGCGTGTGTCGGTCCTTGTCTTTCCGTTTCTTAATTAAATGCGATGTCGGGGTTTCCGACGGCATTTTGTAAGCAAAACTATCCCCAAAAAACTCTTCTGCGAACTCCGACCGACGTCTAAGAGTGCGTCGGTTGAAAGAAGCGCAGGCAGAGCAGGCCGAGACGTCGTGGTCTGGGCCTAAGCAAGGAAGACAATAAGAGTGGAAATCCTTATGAGGTATTTGTTTCCCACAAGTTAAACAATTATTAACTTTTTCTGACATCGGCTGAGGCAAGAAAGAGTCCCCAATGGGGTACTTAGCTTTTGAAGTCTTCGGATAGCGAAATTACAGGAGCTGGCCGACCGTCACTTGCGAACTGCTTCTGCTTCGGGCACCACGCGGCAAGAAAGACTGAGGAACATGGCGTCGGCTGACGCTTTTATACCCCAGGCGTTGTGACGTCGGGGAAGGAGTGACATCAGCCGACGCCGGACCCAGACTTTGGAATCCGGCTGACCGAAGGGCTGCCTGAGGCAGGACAACCCATATGTGATGACTGCAGATGCATCCTTGAAGGACATCACCCAGAATCCTAAACGTCTCAGGTGAGCCGTGAACACTCTGGAGGCTGTGGTGAGACCAAAGTGCAGAGCTTGGAATTGGTAGTGACTGGCCCCCAGCCGAAAACAAGTGATCTCTGGATGGCCTGGCCATTTTGATGTGGTAGTACGCATCTTTGAGATCTATCGAGCACATCCAATCGCCCATTTTGAGAAACGGAAGTATTGAGTGAAGTGTGACCATCCGGAACTTTTCCTTTTTGACAAAGGTATTTAGTTTGTTGAGGTCTAAGATGGGCCTCCAGTCCCCTGTTTTCTTTGGAACTAAAAAGGACCTGGAATAATTTCCGGATCCTATCTGGTCCGCCGGGACTGGCTGGATGACTCTTTTTCCAACAGCCTTTGAATTTCTATGGCTGCTAGATTCCGCAGATTGGGTGGAATGTCTGGGATTCTGGCACAAATGGAAGTGGATTCTGAAAAGATAATGATGTAACCTCTGGTAATTATGCTTTTTACCCAGGAATCTGATGCAATTCCTAGCCAGGCGTCTGGGTATAAAGCTAAGCAACCCCTGACTGCCTCCAGAGCAGGACGGTCGGGCCTCCTCTCAGGAGCACTGATATGGCTTACCAAGGAACTGCTGCCTGTCACCCCGGTTCTGCAGACCCCCTCTGCCGCCTGTGCGTCGTCTACCATTATACCACCCTCCTCTGCCCCTGGAGGGGGGTTCACTACGTGTGTTCTAGAAAGCTCCTTGGGACTTCCGGAACCACATTTTTCCACCTTTCTGCCCTTTGGGGTATGGTCTAGTGAAAGTGGAAAAACGGACTCCTACGGTAGATACGAGTCTTTCCTTCCTGCTCACCCCTAGTGAGTGTCTTCTTGACTTTAGGCCCAAACAAGGAAGAGCCATCAAATGGGGTATTAACAAAGGAAGACTTGAAGGCTTCCGCAAAGAAGCATAAGCGCATCCAGGATTGTCTCCACAGAGCTATTGCTGAACCTGCTGCCCGGCTCGATCCCTCGGCTGCATAATTAATGAGCCGCATGGACGAGTTTACAATGGAATTAAGGGTGTTAAGCTGTGCTGTCACTTTCTCGGAGACAGCATCATCTGTGTTGCTCTGTAGAGTATCTCCAAGCTCTTTGAGGAGATCTCGTTGAAGACGGGTAAAGTGGGTTAAATAGTTAAGCGATCTCATTGCAAATGTCGCAGAACTAAAGATGCGTTTCCCATATCTGTCCATCATCCTGGAATCTTTATTAGGAGGATGGACAGAAGAAGAGGTCTCTGACATCTCTTTCTTGGTGGCCGCCGCTGCCACCATGGCATCAATGGGGACTCCCTTTATAAGAAAGGACATATCCTGAGGGGAGGTGATAAATTTGTTGGGCCTCTGAGGGACCGGTTCCACGGAATCAGGAGACTCCCACGTCTTTCGAGCGATCAAGTCCATTAATTCGCCGAAAGACTGAGTAACCCAGGAGGTGGAAGGTTGAGACCCAAAGGCCTTCGGGAGCACCGACTGATCCTCAGTAGGGGTAAGGGTCTGCCAGTCACCCCTCTGCTTAAGTATTTCTAGGATGTCTGCAAATGAGACGTCCTCTGAGGGGGACCATGGGGACCCTTCTGATTCCTCTAAGTCGGTGTCTGATGTCAAGGATTCCTGAGGGGAATCCAAGTGCCTCCTTTTGCACAGTCTCTTCCAAGGGACTTCATCAGTGGGGGTGTCTGGTGAAGTCTCTGTAGAGCAGGGGTCACCCGATGGGGTTACCTGAGGCTCTGGGTCTCGACGCTTGGTAGGAACCTGTGATGTACAGACAGAATGGGGCCCTTTAGGGGAGGAAGAGGAAGGACCTGAAGAGGTAAAAGTCTTAGCAGACGTGACCTTCCTCATGGAGTCGAAGGCACCGGTGTCTCGGCCCAAGGAGTCTGCCGGTTCCGAAGACGGCAGTCTCCTCGCGGCCGAGACCTTGGGCTCTGAACCAGAGGATGGAGCCGAGCTCAGCTGCGCCGAGGCCCCGAGAGGAAGAGTCGGAACTGAAGCCTCGGTTCGACTCTCTCCCCCGGAACCATCAAGACAGTGTCGGCTCCGAGACCCTTCGATCGGAACAGAAGATGTCAAGGTCCTCGGGGCCGAAGGCACCGGAATAGGCTTCCGAGGGTTCCACAACTATCAGGTCTTCACCTTCCAGCTCTGAAGGCTCAAGAGGTCTCGGAGGAGGAGCAGAAACCGAAACAGGGGGGTGTTGGGCTTCGATGCCAGATGAGATGAAGCTGAAAGCAATTTGGCCAAGGCCGGGTTCTCCAAGAGTCTCTGCACCACATGGTCCACATCAACATCTGAGAGGGTCCTGGAAGAACCGGTCGAAGGAGCCGAAGAATCCACTGACCGAAGGATCGGAGACTTTAAAACCTCCGGTACCGGTTCCAACCTCGGGACTTGGCTCCGAGACAAAGGTTCGGTGCTCGGCTCCGAGGGCTGAGTTGCCGGCGACCGAATCTTCCCCAAGGTGCTCTGAGCCAATGACTTGGGCTCCAATGACACCTTGGAAGACTTCGACCCCTTTGAAGATTTGGAGGTCTGTTCAGACTTATCTAAAGCCTCTAGGAAGTCTGATTTTAAGAGGCCTCTGTCAATAAGCTTCCTACGCCTTTCCAGCATAACTCTGCCACTAAAAGAGTGGCAGATGGAACAGTCCTCTTGCAGGTGTAAAGGCCCTAAACAATAAATGCATGAAGTGTGGTGGACGGTGATGGACATCTTCTGTCCATAGCCACATCGCTTGAACCCTGATCTCTGTTTTTCTGACGTATGTAAAAAAAAAAAAATGAGAAAACAGCACAATTGCTAAAGGTTCAGATCCCTGAACTTTACAGATATTAAGAACACTAACAATCACACAAAACGTTCAGATCTCTGAACACTCACTTACTCTATTTCACAAAAAAACAACAAGTATTAGCAAAAACAGATAGAATAACTGACAGAGCCCTGTCAAGAAATTCAACTAAAGAAACGGCCAAAGGCCTAGGAGCAACCGCTTCTAAGAAAACACACAAAGCAAACACTAAGTATCTCAAAAAAATAGGAAATATGTAGACTACTTCTATTATATATATCAAAAACTATCACAAATATTGCAAATTTTCTGTCAAAAGACAAGTAAAAAAGGTACTGGCCCAAGCTTCTTGCGAAGAGCGTGAGATCCGTTGCAGCGGCAAACTAGATCTGGGGTTTGGCAGCAGAGCATCATGGGATAGGGACTGTGTCTCGAGCTTCTCAGAGATCTAGAGCTTGGAAAGTGGCCAACTCGGAGCCAATGGATCGGCTCAATACCCACATGTAAGAACAAATGGCGAGATTGAACAACTTCACATTACCCGTTCCGCTACTTATTGCTTTAGGGACCACTCGTGAGGCAAAATAATTGCCCTGCCTTAGCTTGTCTGCTATCACATTGGACCTCCCCAGGATGTGCGTTGCTATCAGAAAGCGCTGGGTGGAATTTGCCCACTGCCATACTCTCAGGGCCTCTCGACTCAGGGGATAAGATTTGGTTTCTCCTTGTTTATGTACCAGACCACTGACAAGTTGTCTGTCTGAATTGCAATTGTTCCCGGAGGTAGAGAGTCTTGAAAGGACTGCAACACTAGAAGTATCGCTTTCATCTCCAGAACGTTTATATGCAGATGAGACTCGTGTTATTTTCCACGTGCCTTGGGCTGTTCTTCCCTGATAATGCCCCCACCCTATCAAGGAAGAGTCCATGGTCACCGTGGCTTTGGGACTGGGTAGAATGAATGGACGGCCCCGAGTTACCTGTTGAGATGTCAGCCACCACTGAAGGTCCTTCTTGCACATATTCATTATGATGATTTGGTGTGACATTGGAAGTTCCTGAAAGGACCATTGAGAGAATAGGAGCCACTGTAGAACTCGCATGTGCATTCGAGCGAGAGGAATGGCTATGATCACTGCCACCACTGATCCTAGCAATTTGAGTACCATTGAGACTGGGGATTTTGTCCTTTGAAGCAAGTCTAAGATTTGTTTTTGTAAGAGGCAAACTCTTTCTGGAGGCACACTTAACGTCATGGTAACTGTGTTTAGTTCTGCTCCTATAAAAACACTGTTGTGATGGCGATAAGGCAGATTTTTCTGAGTTGATGGTAATCCCCAATTGATTGCAGAGATTTAAGGTTGTGTCCCTCACCTGAATGAGTTGATGCTTGGTGGTGGCAGCGAGAAGCCAATCGTCTAGATAGGAAAACACCTGGAATCTCAAATGTCTCAGGTGAGCCGTGACTACTCCCATACATTTGGTGAACACTCTAGGGACTGTAGTGAGACCAAAGGGCAGAGCACGAAATTGATAATGGCTGGCTCCCAGCTGGAAGAGTAGATGACCCCTGGATGGCCTGTCCATCTTTATGTGGTAGTATGCATCCTGAAGATCTATAGAGCATATCCAATTGTCTTCCACCAGGGAGGGGAGTATTGACTGAAGCGTGACCATCTGGAACTTCATCGTTTTTACTGACTTATTTAGTTTGCTGAGGTCCAGAATAGGTCTCCAGTCCCCTTTTTTCTTTGGAACTAAAAAGAACCTTGAGTCATTTCCAGATCCTCTCTGGTCTGCTGGGACTGGCTGGTTGACTCTTTTCCCCCAGCAACCTTTGGACCTCTAAGGCTGCTTATTCCCTATGATTGGGTGGAACATCTGGGAATTCTTTTACTAGTGGTGGTGGAGTGGCAAAGGGAATTGAATATCCTCTGGATATTATGCCTTGTACCCAGCTGTCTTTTGTTATTTTTAGCCAGGCATCCAGGTACAAAGAAAGGCGCCCCCTGAATGCTTCCAGAGATGAACAGTCAGGCCTCCTTTCAGGAGCGCTGATAGGGCTTGCCAAAGAACTGAACTCTTATCACCCTGGTTCTCTGTATGCCCTCTGCCACGTGGGCAACGTCTTCTGTTATTACCCCCTCCTCTGCCTCTAGAGGGGATTTTACACAAGTGTCCTGGAAAGATCCTTGAGATTTATGGAACCATATCTTTCCACCCCCCCTCCCTTTGGGATAAGGTCTATTAGGGGTAGAAAAACATACTCCGATGGCAGACAAGGTCTTTCCGTCTTTTTCACTCCTGGCAAGTGTTTCCTTTACCTTTGGTCCGAAAAGAGATGAACTGTCAAAGGGGGGTGTCAATGAAGGAAGACTTAAAGGGTTCCACAAAGAAACATAAAGGCATCCAGGAATGCCTCCTGAGAAGAATTCCTGTACCCGCTGCTCTGCTCGTACCATCAGGTGCATATGATAACAAATGCATGGACCAGTTTACAATCGAATTAAAAGTGGAGAGCTGGGAAGTTACCTTGTCCGAAACCTCCGCAGCTACTGAACCCTGCAGGGCGTCTCCCAGCTACTTCAGGAGATCCCTTTGCAATCTAGTGAAATGTGTGAGATAGTTTGGCAATTGAAGGACAGAGGCCGCTGAACTAAACATATGCCTCCCATACCTGTCCATGATCCTGGATTTTTTATTAGGAGGATGAACAGATGAAGACGTCTCTGATAATTCCTACTTGGTGGCTGCCGCCGCCACCACCACAGCATCAACAGGCTCTCCTTTAGTGAGATAAGCTCTATCTTGAGGGCAAGTTATAAATTTAATAGGCCTCCTGGGTACAGGCTCCGTGGTGTCTGGGGACTCCCATGCCCGTCAAGTGAGTAATTCAATCAACTCATCAAAGGGTGGAGACACCCAAGAGGTGGAGGATTGAGACCCAAAAGCCTTCAGGAGGACTGACTCATCATCAGTAGGGTTAAGGGATTTCCAGCCACCCCTCTGTTTAAGAATTTCTAAGACATCTGCAAAGGAGATATCTTCTGAGGGGGACCGTGGGGACCCTTCTGATTCATCCAAGTCAGTATCCGAATTGACGGACTCCTGTGGGGAGTCCAGATGCTTCCTCTTGCAAAGTCTCTTCCTAGACACCTCTTCGGTGGGAGCTTCTGAAGAGGTCTTGAAAGAACATGGCTCACCCAATGGAGCTTCCTGAGGCTCAGGATCTCTACGCTTTAATGGAGCGTGTGATATAGAGGTAGACACCGGTGCTTTCAGGGAGGGAGCTGTTGGGACTGATGGAGTGGTCGTCGGCATGGACAAAGCCATCCTCATAGCCTCAAAGGCCCCTTGGTCCCGATGAGAGGAATCCCTTGGATCCGAAGATTCGATGGAAACTGTCTGCTTTGGAATGGAGGGCTCGGAGCCAGAGGGCGGGGCCGAACTAACTCGAGCCGAAGCCCCGAGAGGTAAAGTTGTCACCAACAAGTCAGTCCTACTATCCTCTCCAGACCCGACTGGGCCAAAAAGCCTACAGTAGGTATCGGTCCCGAAGGTTCCATGATCGTCAGTTCCGGTCTCTCCAGCTCCAAAACTTCCATGCAGATCGGAGGAGGAACAGAAGATGTTGGGGGAACTAAAGTCTGATCTGAAGCCCTCAGGGTCGATGCCGATAAAATCTTTGCTAGCGCAGGTATCTGTAAAAGCTTCTTCACCACCTGGTCCACATCCAAATCAGACAAGTCTACTTGAGGCCCGTGAAGAATGTGACAAAGCCACCGATTGTAAAATGAGAGATTTTAATGTAGGAGATACCAGCTCCAAGGTCGGGGACCGGCTCCTAACCACGACAACAGTCTGTTCCGAAGGCTGTGGAACTGATGTTGAAGCTTTACTGGAGGCTGATTTTGTAGTCAATGGACTCTTCGTCGGATCTTTTTGGAGTGCTTGCCAGACTTAGCCAGCGACTCTTGGAAGAAGGATTTTAAAAGACCCTTATCCATGAGTTTTCTTTTCCTTTCATGCAACACTCTGGAGCTGAAAGAGTGGTATATAGCGCAGCTTTCCTGCAGGTGTACTTCACCCAAACAGTAGACACATTCAGTATGTCCATCAGTGATGGACATATTTTGCCCACATCTTGGGCATTTTTTGAATCCAGACTTGGGTTTTTTCCTTGGAGGTAATGGGGAAGGTTATAACTGAACCCCAGAATGAATAAAGTTCAGTACATTTCTTCCACAGCTTACAGAGGGTGATAACTTTTATAGTTTTATTCATCTACTTGAAACAGTATGTAAACAGTATAATGTTGACCAAGAACTCCAGGTACGGTTCCTGACCCCCTTAACTCCATGGTGAAGCTGAAATTGCCATTTCTAAATTGTCTGATAAAGTAAACAATGTTTACTGGAGTGTGTTTTAAGTTAACACCTGAAGCTTACAGAAAAATGTTTTGTGAGCACAGACGCAAAGCAGATGAAAGTCTATGTGGTTATATAGCAGAGTTAAGCACTTATTTTCATAGGTGGGTGAGTGGGTGTCAGGTCACCACTTCTGAAGGGCTGGCAGACATTTTGGTGAGGGGAACAAGCCCTTAGCACTTTGCCTGAGGACATGAGAATCTGGTTGGCTGACCGGGAGTGTGACTCTGCAGATGAGCTGGGGAGAAAAGAGGATCTATACTTAGCAAGCAGGGCAACACTACACAAAAAAGGGATACCCAGTGCTCCACATGGATATAAGGGAACCCATGTTGGGCAGCCTAAACCACCCAACAAAGTTCACTAGTAACAGGGGAAGCCACTATTTGAGGTACACGGCCAGGATCAAGGATCAGATGTTTTAAATGCAACCAGTGGGCCATGCATCATAAACATGTTAATGGAAGCAAGGCAAAGGAGCCAGCAAGTGGGAATAACAGTATGCCAGTGATAAGTTGCCTGGAGACAACAGGAGTACCAAACTATCACAGGAGTTTACATCCTATCTGAGTGGATGGAAAACAGGCCACTGCTGAGAGAGAGAGAGCCTCTGACACAACAATTGTGAAGCCTGCAGTGGTTAAAGAAGAGCAGTACTTGCTTGGACAGTCCACTCCAGTCAGAGCTTTAGGAGCGACTCCATTCCAAATGCCTTTGGCCAGGGTTCACCTTGACTGGGAGGGTGGAAAAGGAAGCAAGCAAGTAGGTGTGTTTGAGCATACTCATGCAGATGGTCTTGATAGGGAATGATTCTGATAATGCAGTACCTTGTGTGCATGCAGTTACACACAGTCAGGCTTGGAGACAGGTATGTGGGTCTGGTAGCCTGGGGGAGGCCCAGACAGACCCTACACCTGAATCCAGGGGTGGTGAAGTTGCTGTTCCAGGGAGGGAGCTACCCTGCAGCAATAAGCCTGAAGATGAACCACAGCTGATGGTAGGTACTGATGTTCCCTTGGACAGAGTGATTGCAAGGGCAGAGGTGAATGGTAGTACCCAGGCTGACAGTAAGGCATCGCTGTCAGAGGATACCATGCTTCCTGTAGAAAGGGAACTGGGAAAGGTCACAAAGATAGAGTTGAGACAGGCTCAGCTCTCGGACCCTACATTATGAGGCTTGAGAAAGGAAAGTAGGTGCTTGATTCTCAAGGAAAAGGGAAGTCTGTATACTGGACAAAATGGTTACTGTACCGAGAGTAGACCTCTGAGGGAGGGCTAGAGTGTGAGGTAATACAACAGTTAGTAGTGCCTACAGCCTACCATCTGACAAATCTAGCCATAGGCCATGACATTGATTTTACAGGTTATACGAGCATAAAGCGTACCAAGAAATGTATTATGCAGAACTTTTACTGACCTGGGATTGCAAGTGATGTAACAGGGTACTGCAGGACCTGTGAGCAGAGCCAAAAAGCAGGCAAGGCAGGAGTCAAAGTCAAGGCTCCTTTGAAGCCTTTGCTTGTGACTGAGGAGCCATTTCAAAGAGTAGCTATGGATACTGCGGGGCCTCTGAGTACCTAAAGTTCCACAGGGAAGACGTATATCTTGGTGGTAGTAGATTATACTACTAGATACTCTGAGGTGGTGGCTCTGTGTCCCATCGAGGCACAGAAGGTGCCAAATGCTTTGTTAAAGATTTTCAGAAGGGCAGGTTTCCAGAGAGAAATACTGACTAACAGAGTACCAATTTCATCTCAGACCTGCTGGCTTGTCTGTGGGAGCATTGTGGTGTGAAGCACCTAAAGACCACTCCCTACCACCCCTAGACTAATGGTTTTATGGAGAGGTTAAACTCTACACTAAAAAACATTCTATGTGCATTTGCAGACCAGTTTAAGAGAGAATGGGAGAAACATTTGCCCCATCTGCTGTTTGCATATAAAGAGGTACCCCAGGAATCCACAGGTTTTTCATCATTTAAGTTGTTTGTATGGGCATAGGGTGAGGGGGCATTTAGATAAGATTTGAGGAGATGAGTGGAAAGGTGAGTGTAAATCCCACAAGGAGTCTGTTGTGGCGTACGTCCTAAACCTAAAGACAAGGCTTAGGGAGCTCATCAACTTAGCTCAGGAGAACCTGGCATGAGCCCAACAGCAGAAAAATGTCTGGTATGAAAGGAATGCTCGGACCAGAGAGTATGCTATGAGACAGCAGGTTATGGTTCTCATTTCTGTCAGACATAAGCTGCAGACAGCTAGGGAGGGACCCCTTGAGGTGGTAAGGAAGGTCAGTTATGTTAACTACATGATAAACCTGAACAAATTGTACCACATTAACATGATGAAAAGTACAGTTTTGTACCTACCATAAATGTAGATGTCCGAACAGGATAGCATCTGCAGTCCTTACAAATGGGTTGTCCTGTCGTCAGGCAGCCCTTCGGTCGGCCGGATTCCAAAGTCTGGGTCTGGCCTCGGCTGGTGTCGCTCTTCACCTGACGTCATCTCTGCTGGTCTTCGGGTATAAAGGCATCAGCCGACGCCATTTTCCTCAGTGTTTCTTGCCCCAGATGCCAGTTGCCCTCTTGGATAGCTAAATTTTTGGGTAAATGCCAATATTTCCAGAAAGGTAGAAGGCAAACACAAAAACAAATAAGCATGTATGTACATATATACAAACAAATACACCATAAGAGATCCCCCCAGCTAGCTATTAGGTGGGCAAATACCCTAGGAGTACCACAGAGGGGAAGGAGGGTGGGTAATCCTGACTGCAGATGCTATCCTGTTCGGACATCTACATTTATGGTAGGTACAAAACTGTACTATGTCCTTCAAGGATGCATCTGCAGTCCTTACAAATGGGTAGAATACCATAGCCAAACTAGAGGAGGAGGAAGAAGAATTATGGTGTAGTTAGGATCCCTTGCAAAACAGCAGTGGCAAACCCTGCTCGGGATCTAGAGTATAGAGGTAAGTTATAATGCTTGGCAAATGTATGCACGGAGGTCCAAGTAGCCGCCTCAATAATGTCCTTGGTAGCCACTCCTCGTAAGAAAGCTGTGGTAGTGGCTGTAGCCCTTGTAGAATGAGGTCTTATGTTCTGTGGAATTTGCTTTCCATGGTAGGAGTAACAGAATCTTATGCAATTTCCTATCCACTTGGAGATTGTCTGTTTGGAAATTGCTTTTCCTTCCCTTCCTGTTGCATAAGCTACTAGGAGCTGGTCAGTTTTTCTATTGCCCTTGGTTCTGTCCAGGTAGTAGCGCAACTGTCTATGTACATCCAAGGTATGCAGCAGTCTTTCCTCTCTGTTCTGTGGATTGGGAAAGAAGGTAGGTAGGTGGATAGCCTGGTTTAGGGACACTCTGGATACCACCTTAGGCATAAATGTAGGATTAGTTCTCATGGATACTCTATCTTGATGGAAGATTAGGAAGGGTTGTACTGCCATTAAAGCCTGTAGCTCTGAAACCCTTCTTGCTGAAGTAATTGCCAGTAGAAAAGCAGTTTTCCAGGATAGGTGTTGAAGATCTGCTGTTGCTGCTGGTTCGAATGGAGGGAGTGTCAATTTTTCTAGCACAAAGTTCAAGTCCCATGCTGGTAATGGTGGTTTCCTAGGAGGTTTTATATTCTTGATTCCTCTCAGGAACTGCCTGAGCAGAGGATGTGAGAAGACAGGGGGATCGAAGCTGTATTCTGCAGAAATAGCTGATGCATGTATCTTGATGGATGAATAGGACAGGCCTGCATGGAGAAGCTCTGCCAAATACTCCAGGATGTTGGCAATATCTACCCTTGACGCATCTTTCCCTCTTTCAGTACTCCAAATGACAAACCTTTTCCATTTTCCTGCATAGTTCCTTCTTGTTGAAGGTCTGTGGGCCTCAAGGATAATGTCTTTAACCCTTTGGGATAAATCTGGGTTAGTTGTTCTTATGTAATGTTCCAGGCAGTCAGTTGAAGAGTTTTCAGGTTTGGATGCAGGATGTTGTAGTTGCTCTGAGTTAACATCAAAGGAATCAGGGGTAGTGTCCACATTTCCCCCCCGAGACATGCTCCTCAGCAATGGATACCAATGTTGTCTTGGCCAATTTGGAGCTATCAGAATTATCCTTGGACGTTCCTCTTTGATTTTCAGTAGTACCTTGTGCATCAAAGGAAGGGGTGGAAATGCATATGCTGTCAGGCCTTTCCAGCTGAAGGATAGAGAGTCCACCTTCCAAGCAAGTGGGTGGAATGTCCTTGTGCAGAATTTCTTGAGCTGGTGATTGAGTGGGGATGCGAAAAGGTCTACTTGTGGCATTCCCCATTTCTTTGTGATGGCCTTGAAGATGTCCGGGTGTAGCATCCATTCGTGAGCATCCGAAGTAGTTCTGCTTAACATGTCTGCTAGGGTGTTTTCTTTTCCCGGTACAAATATTGCCTGTAACTGAATGTTGTAGCTCAGAGCCATATTCCATAGGTCCAGGGCCATGCGGCATAGGGGGTATGAATGAGTGCCTCCCTGTTTGTTGATGTACCACATGACTGTGGTGTTGTCTGTCCTTATCATCAATTGGCCTTCTTTGAGGAATGGTCTGAAATTCTGGATTGCTAGTTTTACTGCCAGCATTTCTTTTTGATTTATGTGCAGGTGCAGCTGATCTGGAGTCCATAAGCCTTGAATGCACTTGTTCAGCATGTGGGCCCCCCAACCGAGGTCTGAGGCGTCCGTTGTGATGGTTTGGCTTGTTTGAATATTGTGGAAGGGCAAACCTGGGTTTGACTGGCATGCCTGAGCCCACCATAGGAACTCTTGTTTCAGGCATGGGATTAGTGGTATTTGGTTTCCAAGCTGTGCCTGTGCTGAGACCATAAATTCTTTAGGTACCACTGTAGCTTTCTCATATGCAGTCTGGCATGGGGGACCAGGATTATGCAGGATGCCATGAAGCCCAAGGCCTGCAGTACTTTCCTTGCTGTTAGTTTGTTCTGCTTTGTTAATGCCAAGAAGTAAAGAGGAAGTTGTTCTTGTTTTTCTGCAGTTAGGAATGCCATCTGTTTTACTGTGTCCAATTCTGCACCCAAGAATGTTCTTGTTTGGGATGGTATCAGTCTTGACTTTTTTAAATTGACTGTGTATCCCAGGGCTTGTAGTAAGCAAATGACTCTTTGTAAGTCTCGTGTCAGCTTGCTTTTGTTGTCCAGGCAGTCGTCCAGGTATGGATAAATTTGGATTCCCTGAAGCCTGCAATGAGCGATTACTGATGCCAGGCATTTCGTGAACACTCTGGGCGCAGTAGATAAGCCAAAGGGCAATGCTGAGAATTGATAATGCTCTGATCCTGCAAGAAATCTGAGGTATCTTCTGCAATTTGGTCGTATGGGGACGTGCAGGTATGCCTCCTTGAGATCTAGAGTCACCAGCCAACACTCCTTGCCCAGCATGGGAAGAAGTTGCTGTAGGGTCAGCATTTTGAATTTTGGAACAATGATGAATGTGTTTAAGGCGGACAGGTCGAGAATAGGTCTCCAACTTTTCTCTTTTCTTGGTACTAGGAAAAGTCTGGAGTAAAATCCCTTGCCCTGTTCTGTAGGTGGTACCCTTTCCACAGCTCTCATCTTTGTTAATTGAGCTATCTGTTTTAGAGCTTCTGTCTTTTGATTTGGTGGTAGGTTTGGCATTCCTCTTTTTATTGGTAAGGTGTGGAAATGAAACCTGTAGCCTTGGTCTATAGTTTGCAAAATCCACTTGTCTCTTGTGATATAGTGCCAGTTTTTTGAAAATAAGGCTAACTTTCTGCCTAAGGGTGCTGCTATTTGTTCCCTGGTAGGCGGTGTGAGAGCCAAGTCACTGTGATTGTCCTGTTGCAGTGGCAGTGGTTGTATCTGTGCCTCGTTGGTTATTGCCTTGCCACTGGCGTCCCCTGTAGGCACCTCCTCTGGATTGATTTCTGCCTCTGGAACGTCTATTCCTGCCTCTCTGAGTTTTAGAGGAGTCTGGAAAGGACCAATTTTTGGAAGGCCAGTTCCTGCTAAATCTTGGGGGCTGAACCTGTAGGAAATCTTTAACTGTTTGTACAGATTTTGCCTTCTCTTCCATTTTCTTCATTACTTGTTGGGCAGGAGAACCAAATAGACTGACCTTATCCATAGGAGCATCTAATAGCTTTGCTTTAACATGATCCGGCAAGACCTGTTCTTTCAACCATGCATGCCTTCTTATAACTGTGCCAGTCATGGCTGATCTAAATGAAGCCTCCAGTGCATCATAGCCACATTTTAAAGAATGGTTACTAACCTGCTGAATGTTATTCACCATTTCTAGAACATATTTCTTATCTAAGAAATCATCAGAGGACAGTTTCTTAGTTAACTGATCAAGCATAAACTCTTGGTATTGGATCATATGAAACTGACAGTTCAAAGCTCTAGCTGAGAGAGTAGCAGAGGTGTATACTTTTTTACCCCATCTCTCTAAGGACCTGGATTCCCTTTCAGAAGGGAGAGGGTTTTTCACAGAGGTTGAAGCTACTGCCTTAGGCCCCTGTGAGATAGTCTCAGGATCTGCAAAGGGAGCCTTGTATAAGTGGTGATGAGTGTCCGGTACCCTGTAAAACCTATCGGGCTTGGCAGGGGCTGGAGGTAAAGTATCAGGAGCAGTGCAAACATCATTAAATGCATCATCCACAACAGGAAGAACTGGAGGTATAGCTAAGGGCCTATGTTGTGGTAAGTGTAAAAAGGTCCTAAGCCTTTTTCTTGAATCTGAGAAATCTTGTCCCTGCCATTGGAATTGCTCTCTCATGGCATGTAAGGTTTCCCCAAAGGAAAATTCCTCTGGTGGAGAGGCAGAAGGAATAGATTCTTCAGCATCGAAATCTTCATAAGTAGAAAAAGGAGCCTCTGGATGATCTGTATTGTCTGTATCATCAGAAGAGTCATCTGAGGACACTGGCTCAGGGGGTTCTGCTCTAGGTCTCTTTTCTGGAGGTTGAGAGGCCCTGTCTGGGTGAGATTGGGATCCCCTTATTAGAGATGAGATCCTCTGCCAGAGTAAGCATTTGGGAACTTGAACTGGGCCTGTGAGAGGGGGGCTTAACAGGCACAGACTTAGCAGTTTTGGCTGCTTTAGCCCTAGCAAAGGCCTTTATAGACATGGCTGCAGGAGGCCTAGCAGCACCACGTGCTGGGGTAGAGACATCCAAAGGGATGGTGTCCGATAATTCTGGAGAAACCACATTAGTAGGCAAAACTTCAGAGGCCGATTCAACTAGGGTAGAAGGGGCCTCGGTAGTAGTCATGGATTCGGCTGTAGATTGACCAGTTTGCTTGGTTTCGGCCGAAACCGAGACACTCGCGGTTTGCTTAACCGTGGTTTCGGCCGAAACCGCGGACCGCGAGTGTCGGTCTTTTTCTTTGCGTTTTTTAACAATTTGAGTAGTCGGAGGATCCGACGGCATAATGTACGCAAAATCTGAGCCGAAAAACTGTTCAGCAAACTCCGACCGGCGCCTAAGCGTTCGTCGGTTGAAGGAAGCACAGGCTAAACAAGCTGCTACGTCGTGGTCTGGGCCTAAACAAGGTAAGCAGTAAGAGTGGAAATCTTTATGAGGTATTTGTTTCCCACAAGTTAAACAGTTATTCACTTTTTCTGACATTGGCTGAGGCAAGAAAGAGTCCCCAACGGGGTACTTAGCTTTTTAGAAGTCTTCGAAGTAGTATTCGGAAGTAGTAATCTCTGGATCTGACCGACCGGCACTTGCGAACAGCTTCTGCTTCGGGCGCCACGCGGCAAGAAAGACTGAGGAAAATGGCGTCGGCTGATGCCTTTATACCCGAAGACCAGCAGAGATGACGTCGGGTGAAGAGCGACACCAGCCGAGGCCAGACCCAGACTTTGGAATCCGGCCGACCGAAGGGCTGCCTGACGACAGGACAACCCATTTGTAAGGACTGCAGATGCATCCTTGAAGGACATCCTTACCATGATAGGGAGTCCCTAATGCTAAGTATTTGCAGTGGATGGCAGAAGGAGTCTGAGGGGATCTGATGACTGATCTCAGTGAGGCTCGGACTGATGTCTCAGTGGAAGGGGTAGCAATGCCCCAGTGGCTATCCCCTGCCCAGGTTCGAGAAATCCGGATAGTGTTACAGGAGTTTGGGGGCATGCTCACTGGGAAACCTGGGTGCAGCACCATGTGGATAAAGGACCCCAAAGGCCGATCAAGCAGGCCACTTAAAGGGTGCTTGAGTGAGACAGACCGATTCCCAGGGAGGAGAAACAGGAGATGTTGGAACTGATGATAATCTAGGAGTCCAGCAGTCCCTGGGTCTCCCCAGCCATGCTGGTACCAAAGAAAGATGGCAGCACCAGGTTCTGTGTGGACTACAGAAAACTAAATAGTCACACAGAGTCAGATCCTTACCCCATGCCTAGGACAGATGAAGCCTTAGAGCAGCTGGGTGGGGCTAAGTATCAGACCATTACTAATCTGACCAAGGACTACTGGCAGGTACCCTTTACTCCCACCACTAAAGAGGGGTCAGCCTTTCTGACTCCTTGTGGATTATATGATTTCACAAAGATGCCCTTTGAGATGAAAAAATGCCCCAGCGACCTTCCCGAGGCTGGTAGACTGTACCCAGAGGAGATTATGCCTTTTCTTACCTGGATAACATTGCCATTTATAGCCACTCCTGGCATGAGCACCTTAAGTATGTCAGGGAGGTTCTGGGCAAGCTGCACAGGCAGGGTTGATCATTAAGTCCAGTAACTGTCAGGTGGGTATGGCAGAGGTCTCCTACCTGGGACATAGAGTGGAGAGTGGTAAGATCAAGCCAGAACCTGCCAAAGTGGAAACTATTCAGGTGTGGCCTGCCCCTATTATCAAAAAGCAGGTGAGGGCAATCATGGGGACAGCGGGGTACTATAGAATGCTCGTTCCCAATTGTAGTACAATAGCTGCTTCCCTCAAAGACCAAACAAGAAAAAACAGGCCAAATAAGGTAGTGTGGACCCCAGCCTGTGAGTAGACATTCCAAAAGCTTAAAAGGGCTATGGGAGGACCCCCTGTGTTAACCTGTCCAGATTACAACAAATAATTTGTTGTGCAAGTGGATGCTTTGAACCATGGGGTGGGGGCTGTACTCAGCCAGGTTTCCTCAGAGGGAGAAGAGCACACAGTTATATATCTCAGTTGTAGACACCAACCCAGGGGGGAATGTTATGCAGCTGTAGAAAAAGAATGTCTAGCCATAGTATGTGCACTGCAGAAATGTCAACCCTATCTGTATGGAAGGAAATTCACTGCAGTTATAGACCACAATCCCTTAACATGGCTACATCGAGCCAGCCAGCAAAATGCCAAGTTATTAAAGTGGAGCCTAGGGCTTCAGGCATATGATCTAACAGTGCAGCAAAGTAGTGGTGTTAGCAATGCTAATGCAGATGGATTCTCAAGACAGGGTATGGGTTAATGTATTCCCAGACAAACTCACTCCTCTCAAGTAGCATTTCTCCAGGGTCACTTGAGAAACTAGCTCGAGTCTTCAAAGCGGGGAGAGATGTGACAATATGAGGTATTGCCAGCTATGCCAGAAGTAAGGCAGTGGATGTGTAACACATGCCAACATAGCTAGCTAGAGTTTTGTAAAGTTTTATATGTCATTTGTATATCAAAATGATTTGTATAGGTGGTTGTGTTGAAAATGTATTTGCAAAGTTGCTTGTGCTAAAAATGTACCAACAGTGTGTCCTGCTGGACAGAAAAGAAATATACATGTATGTCAGGCTAATTAAATTTATATATTGTAACAGAGAATATTGGAAGAGAAGAGGTTAAGCTCAGCCCCAGCTAACTTTTGGAAACAATATCCTGAAATTATATTACTTAATTTAGGCCACAAAGACTGTATCTCACAGGTCTCAATGCAGACAGAGACAAAAAGTCTGTACTAGGAAGCCTTCTGTGTTGTCCTTAGCAGTGAACTAATTGCTACTCTGGAAGGGTGGAAGTGTTGAAATGGTTTTATGGCATCCAGATGCTATAACACATCTTAGCAAAGCTCTGTCTGTGTGTATGGTAACACAAATGTGTGAGATTCTGGTTCAGTTTCTAGTAAAGGGAGGTAAGTATGGGAACCAGAAGTCAGATCACCAGATGTATATGATGTAATTCTGTAATCCAGCACTGAAGTGATGTTTAATACTACATGAGAAAGTAGTATCAGATCAGTCTGTTTTGAAACTTAACACAGAAAAATTGCTCACCCACTTCATCTTGCTTTGCTTTAGTAATTAACCAGGGAATAGTAATTCTTTAGATCCGTCAGGAAAAATACAGTGAGATTAATTAAGCACTATTTTTCTGTATCTTTATGAATCTATTCATCGATGTTATTTGAATATTTCCTATGATTGAAACTCTGGTGTTTATTGCAAATACATTTTAGTACTTTCATGTTCTTTTATTATTTATTATTAAATACATTTAAACTTTTCTTTGTGGCTGGTCCTTTAGAGAATATTTTAACAATTGAGAGTACTTATATTTATTTGGTGACACTGTGGGTGCTCAGCCTTTCTGCATTGGTCAAACACCACTATTTGTATTAGTATTAATTTTACTCAATATAATTGTGTACCTTGTAAGAGCCTTAGCGTAGCTGGCTTTGGAGTGTATGGTGGGAGTAACTACCTTATAGTCTGGCATAAAGGGGCATAGCTAGTAAAACTGTGCCAGCCTTTCCCAGGTGTGTGTGTGTGTGTGTGTGTGTGTGTGTGTGAAAATAAAATTTCAAGATGTCCCTTGGAACAGGGACACAGAGCACTGGTTTCACAGAGAGGGTGGTGGAGAACTTGGCTTGCACACACAGCTGAAGATTCAACTCTACAGCTGTGTCGGTGGGGAGTCTTACTGGGGGCCTGGAGAGAGAGAAAGGTAGAGAGGGAAAATCCAGATCTTGGACTGTGTGTCTTCCCTGCATGCTCTTGGGAATTTTTTCTTGGTGCAGAGTGCTGCATGTAGAAATACTGTATCTATCTTTGTTCCAAGTGAATGTCCCTCACTAGTGTCAGTGGTGAGAGTTCAGGCTCCTTGATTACTGGCCCACAGAAGGGACTTCACACTCCCGTCTGGCAGATGTAAGGGCTAACAAAAGAAGAGTCTTCCAAGAGCAATGTTGCAAGGATGCTGAAAACTGCAGTCTCAAAAGGAGCCACAGTCAATTTCTCTAAAACAAAATTAAGATCCCAGGGAGGAGGAACAGGCTTTCTGGGAGGCCTAATATGAAGGTCACATTTAGGGAACTGTTTAACTTCAAATATAGAGGCTGAAGGAGGAAATAAAGGCATACAAGCAGAAACAGCTGATAAGTGGGCCCTTAACAGAAGAATAAGCCAACCCAACATTTAGCAATTCACACAAATAAGATAGAAGCAAAGAAACATCGACAGAAAGTGGATCCAAGTTACAAGAAAGACACCAAACAGAAAACCTCTTCTATTTGGATAAGTAGGATTTCCTAGTATTGGGTTTCCTGACTGCCTGCAGAACCTTAAGCATGTCCTCAGAAAAAGGTGTCTATGTGGAATCAAATCCCTATCACACACAGAGTCAGTTGAACAACGGACAGGTGGGGATGGATGAGAGATCCCTTGCCTTGTGTGAGGCAACTTGTGATGACTGCTTTTGGCTAAATGCAGAAGACGACGGAATCAATGCTGCTGCGACCAAAAGAGAATCACCAACAAGATTTTGGGGGCATCCTGTTGAATTTTGAACAGGACTTTTGGAATGAAGGGAAGGGGAGGGAAGGCATAAAGAAACCTCCTCTTCCAAAGAAAAGAGAGGGCCGTCCACCTTCCACACCACAGGACCTGGAACTCTGACACAAAACAGAGGAAGTTGTCTGTTCAGAGGGGAGGCAAATAGGTCTTTTTGACAAGTACCTGACTGGTGGACAATATCCAAAAACACATCCATGTGAAGCATCCATTTGTGGGATTGAGCTAAGGACCTGCTCAAAGTGTTTGCCACAATGTTATGATCTGAGGGAATGCAAACTGCCTGAGGAGTCACTTGATACCGGGAAGCAAGACCTCATACCAGGAGAGCCAACCACAAAGAAGATAAGATCTTGTTCCCCCTTATTTGTTTACATACCACACATATCACTGTGGTGCTGTCTGTAAACACCTTGAGAGGCCCTGGGGAGAATAGAAGTTCAAAAGCCTGAAGAGCAGGCAGAAGGGCTGGCATCACTTTGACACTGATGTGTTCCTTCTGAAGAGGAGACCACACCCCCTGCACCTTTAGGGAGCCAAAAGATGCTCTCTATCCCACATCTGAAGCATCTGTGAACAGCTCCTAAGAGGGAAGAGGGGGATGAAAGGGAGCTCTGGATTTAGGGGCAACTGCTGGATCCACCAAAGGAGTTCCTTCTTCAGACAAGGTAGAAGAGGAACTACAAAGTCTAAGGAATGAGCATGTTGAAGCCAAACTGGCTTCAGGAACCACTGAAACTTCCTCATGTGAAGTTTGGTCAGAGGGAGAATAGGGATGGTTGATGCCATGAAACCCAGAGTTCTCAGAAACTCTTTAGCTGTAATGGAGGCCAGGGGAAGAAGAGTTTGAAAGAAGGAGATGAGGGTCAAGGCCTTGGGAGGTGGCAGGGGCACTAGCATAGGCACTGTCTGAATCCTGCAAACCAGAAAAACATGGTCTTGAGAAGGAGTCAGAAAAGCCTTTTTGAAGTTTATTGTAAACTCCAGGCTCAGTAGAAGGTAAATGGCAAAATGGAGATTCCGCAACAGGGGGTCTATATTATACACTCGAAGTTTTATAACTTTGAATACCATATGATTGACACCATATGGTCAAAGTTATAAAACTTTGAATATATAAAACAAATAAAAAGATCAAACCCTAAACTAAGGGTTGTATGCAAGGGGGCAAGCCCCCCTGCACCGCCACACCCCCCACTCTTTAAATATACCAACTACAAGACCGCACTATAATGCGGTGGGGGATGTTGAGGGCACAGCCCCCCACGTGGGGGGTGCAAGGGGGCTTGCCCCCCTGCCTTAACCTGTTAGGTTACTTTTTTCTTTTTTAATTCTTCAAAGTTTTATAACTTCGACCATATGGTGTTGATCTTATGGTATTCAAAGTTATAAAACTTCGTTCATATAATATAGACCCCGCAATGGGATCTATGGAGAGGATGCCTGAAACAGGAGGTCGTCCAAGTAAGGAAATACTTGGATCCTATGAATCCTGCAAAAAGCAATCACAGCCGCAAGGCATTTGGTGAATACTCTTGGTGCAGTAGAAAGGTCAAAGGGTAAGCAGGGAACTGAAAATGCCTGGAAACAACAGAGAATGTAAAAAATTCCTGAAAAGGGGATGGATTGGAATACGGAGAAAAGCATCCTTGAGATCCAGAGATACCAAATAAGCCTGAGGAAGCAAAAGAGGGAACAAAGTCTGAATCGACAAGATTCAAAAAGAGGGCACCTTCAGAAAAGTATTTAGATGAGAGGTCTAGAATTGCTCTCCATGTACCCTCTTTTCTGGGTACTAGAAACATCCTAGAGTAAAACTCCCTCCCCCTTTGGGACAGAGGCACCTCTTAAATAGTACCCTCAGTCAAAAAGTCCTGAAGCACCCCTGGGAAAAAGGAATGTTTTCCTGAGAGGGATGAGGCGTACCCATAAAAGGGGAAGGGACTTCCACACTATGAAATACCCCTGGTGAATACTGACAGAACACAGGAATCCTGAGTAATCTGTAGCCAAACAGGAAGAGAGCAAGAGAGAGGTGAAGAGAAAGAGGAAAGTGGCTGGGAAGAACAGGACAGTCAGACAGCACTGGTTTATCTGGGAAAAAAGCCTTCGGAGGAGCTCACTTGCCACCCTTTTTGCCCTTAGGAAGAGGGCAAGACTCCCTGCAAACAAAGGCTGGCTCATTGGGGGAGTTTCTCTGAAATTTTGGAGCAGGGGAAACAAACACGTTTAAGTTCCTGTAAATCCTTTCCTTTATCCTGAAGGGACTTGATCAGCAGCAGTTCACCAAACAAGTGTTTGTTATCAAGAGGGTCATCTATCAACTTAGCCTTGATTCAATCAAAGGTTGAAGCCGAAGCCAAGAATACCTCCTCAGCACTGACCCAAAAGCAGCAGCCCTAGAAAAAGCTTCTGCTGCATCATAACTACACCTGATGGAATGACAAGCCACCTGGGAGGAAGTCCCTAACAGGGAAAGAGCAGAAGTTTTTCCCTCAGAGTAACCTGACAAGCCTGGGACAGGAGAGACAACAAATACCTGAAGATATGGGTCTGATAATTAACGGCCCTAATAGCCAAGGTAGCCGAGGTGGAAACCTTCTTACCTAGGCTTTCCACAGTTCTGCTATTTTTATCAGAAGGCAGTAATCTGGGGAAAGGAAACAATTGAGAGGGTTTGTCAAAGGCTACATACACCACTGAGGAGTCAGCAGCAGGACACTTGTTCAAAAATATAGTCCTCAGGCACCCTATAGAACCTAGCAGATTTCTTGGGAGTAGGGGGGCTGAGAATCTGGAGCCTCAGAGGCATTGGTAAATGCCCCCAACAAAGCAGACAAAACAGAAGGAAAGAATAGTTATGTAAAATCTTACCATAACCATAGATGTCCTTCTCTTCTATGCTGTAGTATTCTTAACCTTTGGGGATTCCCCGCCAAGGTGACCCGAATGTCCAGCCAGTATACAAAAGACTTTTGTTACTGCATGGTATGTGTGATGTTGCACGTAGCTAGGCAGGCAACGTAGATCAGAAAGGTGACGTTGGCACATACCATTCCTCAGAACTGAATGCTCCCATCACACCACCAGTCCAAGGATATGAGGTATATCACATCATCCAGCAAACAGCAAACACCAAAGGGGTAGGAGGGTGGGATAAAATACTGCAACATGGAAGAGAAGGACATCTATGGTTATGGTAAGATTTTACACAACTATTCTATGTCCTTCTATTCCTATGCTGCAGTATTCTTAACCTTTGGGGAGTACCAAAATGAAAGGAAAGGGAAGACGCTCAGAGGAGGCTTCTATGAACCCATGCCGGATTGCCCTAGTAAATCTCACTCTGGACCTGGAGATAGTTTGTAATGTTTGGTGAAGAAATGGACAGAACACCGTATGGCTGCTTCCAAAATAGATGCAGTGCCCAGACATTTGAAGAAAGCTCCTGAAGAGGCTACTGCTCTAGTGGAGTGAGCTTTCACAGAGGTAGTGAGTGTCTTCGCATGGAAGATATTAATGCAAGAAATAACCCTAGAGATCCAAAGTAGAAATAGTCTATTTTGAGACAGGTTTTCCCAGTGCCTTGGGGTGGAAGGAAACAAACAATTGTTCCGTTATCCTAATAGGTTTGGTTTTGTCCAAATAAAACCAGAGTTGCCTGTGCACATCCAAGGAATGAAGTACCCTTTCACTAGGATTTTTAAGGTTAGGAAAAAAGGTGGGCAGATGAATAGATTGAAGCACCTTCATCTGGCCTGGAATTTGAGAGATGAATAGATTGGTTTAGGGACAAGTCATTAACCACCTTCGGCATAAAGGAAGGGTTAGTACGGACAGATACCCTGTCCTTGGGGAAAATGAGAAAAGGCTGGCAAGCCATAACGGCTTGGAGTTTACAGACGCTTCTGGCAGAAGTGATGGCTACTAACAGGACTGTTTTTAAAGTACAAAATTGTAAGGAAGCTTAATCTGCAGGCTCAAAAGGAGCCTAAGTGAGCTTTTCCAGGATAAAATTTAGGGAGAAGGAATAGGTTTCCTGGGAGGTCTAATGTGAAGGACGCCTTTGAGAAAGAGCTTAACTTCCAACCTAGATGCTAGAAGAGGAGATAAAGGCAGACCTGCTGAAATGGCTGACAGATGGGCTTTAACAGAAGAGTAGGCCAGCCCAGCCTTAAGTAGCTCACACAAATAGAAAAGAACCACTGGAATGTCCACTGAAAATGGATGCAGGTCTTTCCTTAGACATCAGATGGAGAAAGTACAGCTGTATACACTTACCATAAATGTAGATGTTAGAACATCCTCATCCATCTGGACAAATAGGATCTCCTAGTGTTGGGTTTTCGGGCCTCCTGCAAGACTAGAAGCATATCCACAGAAAAAAGGTGTTGGAAAGGGATCAAAAGCCTATCACCCACAGAGTTAGATTCAGGGGAGTCACGTGGGAATGGATAAGTAACCCCTTGTCTTGTTTGAGAAAATCTATCCTATGGGGTAACGTGATGACTGTCCTTGGCTAAATGCAGAAGAGGGAACCAGTGCTGTCTTGGCCAAAAGGGAGTCACCAGCAAGACTTTTGGCTTGTCTTGCTGTATCTTCAGCAGGACTTCTGGATGAATGAGTAGGAAGAGGGGAATGCATGAAGAAACATCCCTTCCATGAGGAAGATAGGGCATCCACCTGCCATACCAGAGGATCTGGAACTCTGGCACAAAACTTTGGAAGTTGTCTGTTCACGGGGGAGACAGATAGGTCTAACTGAGGAGTACCCCACCGGTGGAGAATATCCAGAAACACAACCCTGTGAAGCATCCATTTATGGGCCTGTGTCATGGACCTGCTGAGCGTGTCTGCTATCCCATTTTGAATCGAAGGAATATAAACTGCTTGCAATGAAATCTTTGTTTGAGCGGCATTCTCCCAGGCTTGAAGGGACAACCTGCAGAGTAGGTAAACTTAGTGCCCCCCTATTTGTTCACATACTACAGAACTGTAGTGTTGTCTGTGAATATCTTCAGGGTTCCTGTGAGTAGGGAGGAGAGAAAGGTTTGATGGGCCAGGATCAAAGTCCTCATTTCTTTTATATTGATATGATGCTTCTTGATTGAGGGAGACCAAAGACCCAGGGCTTTTAGTTGACACAGAGTTGCTCCCCACCCAAAGTCTGAGGCATCTGTGTAGAGTTTTAGAATCTAAAACAATTCTGAGGAAGTCTATATATTACAGGCGAAAGCACTTAGTTGTTTTAGTACATTACGTCAATTGTGCAATAAACGGGATTTTGGTTATTTTGTCTGGTTGCGGAATTTTATTTAATTTGTTTTTAAAAAACACTGGATATTCTGCATGTGAAGTCTGGCTTGGGGTAGCATTGGAATCAGTGATGCCATGATGCCTAGTATGTGCAAGTACTCCATGGCGGAGATGGAGGTTAAGGCAGTAGGCTGTGGAAGTAGTTGAGCAGAGTTTCCACTTTTTGAGGAGGGAAGAAAGCTATCATTTCATCTGTTCTTAGTCTGCATCTTAAGAAAATCTGATCCTTGGAAGGATTGAAAGAGAACTTGCTGGAGTTTATGATGAACCCCAGGCCCTGAAGCAGGGAAATAGTGAAGGCGACGTTTTATTTTAGAGTGTCAAGGTGAGCTGCTTGAATTAGCAGGTCGTCCAGTTAAGGGTAGATCAGTATTCCTTGGAGCCTGCAGAAGGTAACGACAGAAGCTAAGCATTTTGTGAATACCCTTGTTGCTATAGAGAGTCCAAAGGGCAAAGCACAGAACTGAAAATAACAGGAAGCAACACAAAATCATAACAAATCCTGTACTGTGGATGGATGGGGATATGCAAGAATGCATCCTTGATGTCCAGAGTGAATAGAAAGGCCTGGGGGAGCAGGAGAGGTAAGATAGTTTGCAGAGAAAACATACAAAAAGTTGCCACTTTGAGGAAAAGGTTAAGGTGTGAGAAGTCTAGAATTGTTCTCCAAGGACCCTCTTTTCAGGGAACTAGGAACATTCTTGAGTAAAACCCTCTTCCTTTTTTTAGAAGTAGAACTTCTTGAATAGTTCCTTGACTTAGCAACTCCTGCAGGATTTATGGGAACAGATAAATCCGATCCCAAGGGAGTTGTGGAATGCCCATGAAGGGAGGGACAGATTTCCATACCATATAACAGCATTTTGGATAACAGAAAGGACCCACGGGTCGGTAGAGATACTTGTCCAAGAGGGAAGAAAAAAAGGTGCTGGGAAAGGGTGATGTTTGATAGATTTGCCTATCTTGAAAGGTGGACTTTTGGGCAGGGGTTTGCTGGGGCCTGGAAGATCCCTGTCTGCGAGTCCCTTTCTTATGGGAAAGAGGGGAACTGCATTGTTTTTTTCTGACAGTGTCTTGGAAGATGAATTTCTGTGGTATTTAGGGACTAGGGACACAAAGAAGTGTTACAGTTCCTTAAGCTCTTTCTCTTTGTCATGCAGGGACTTGAACAGGGCTGCAGCTTCAGCACAAAAAAGGCACAATTATCCAAAGGTGCATCTATAGCTTTAGCCTTAATATCTTCAAGCAAAGGCTGGAGTCACAGCCACCAGTACCTCCTAAGTACATAACCTGAAGCTGCTGACACTGCTGATACCTAAGCTGCATCATAACTGCATTTTGTAGACTGTATAAGCACCTGGGCTGAGGTGGACAGTAGAGAAGAAAGCTGCACCTTAGCTGGAGCATCAGGAATGTTGGACACCAGCTTAGAAGCTTGGGAAAGCAAGGCCAGGGCATGCTTTGACATGGGGTCTGGTAGGTAATGGCTCTGAAAGCCAGGGTAGAGAAGGTATACACTTTTTCCCTAACCTTTCCATCATTTTACTATCCTTGCTTGACGGGAACAGATTGGTACAGAGAAGCAATTTGGATGGTTTGTCTGCAGAGAGAGATAACTGCAGGAGGACATTTGAAAAGGAACTTAGTGTTCCCAAGGACCTTATAGAATGACAGGCCTTTCAGGGGCTGGAGGTTGAGAATCTGGAGTATTAGACACTGACAGAAAGGCAGGGAAAACAGAAGAGATGGACGAGTGAGAAGGAGAACCCATTTGCAACAGGTCTTAATATCTTTCTTTTTAACTTCAGATACTTGATTTACTTTCCCATTTGAAGTGATCTCTCATCCTGGAAATAGTTTCTCCAAAGGACAAATCTTCCTCAGGAGAATCCCCACTGCTTGAATCCAACTCGGGGAAGCATAACCCAGGGGAGACTCAATTTGGGAAGTGTAGAACAAGGATTCATAAGATGAAGAAAAATCATCATCTTCACCAGAGTTATGCTGTTCCTCTGCTGATCTCCTGGGAGTGGGAGAAGGGAAAAAGATGGGTGGAATGCCCGAGGAAGGGTGTAAAGCCACAAAAGCATTCAAAATTCCCTGCAAGATGGGTGGAATGCCCGAGGAAGGGTGTAAAGCCACGAAAGCATTCAAAATTCCCTGTAAGAAGGCTTGCCAATCAGAAAAAAGATCCTAGGGGAGAAAACACGTTTCTGTTTTTTTCCCCTAGGAAGATCCACCCTAGGTAGTGAAGAAAAAGCAGATGTATGACTAGGCTCTGTGCCTAGTGAAGGGGTTGCTAAAGATGGGAGGAGCTAGAGGAACACCAATCGGGACGTCCAAGATAGTTGGCCATGATTCCCTCATCACCCTAAACAGGTGTCTACATTGCTTCTGCAGATGTGCTAGTGGTGCCCTCACCAACGGTTTCCGAAATGGCACCCTCTGCAGTTTGGGAACCAGAGAATAAACGGGCCTCTGGGCCTTCACTGAGCTCAAGAGTAATGTCTGAATCCAGAGGTGCAGCTGAAGATTTGGACCACACCTTTTTGACCTTTTTTGTTGGTGCCTCACCGGAAGGACCCAAGGTGCCCTCCATACTAAAAAGCTAAATGTTTCAGACGTTGGTTTTCAAGGTAAATGTTCAAGGCTGACAAATGAATATGAACAGTCTTGGGTATGAATGCCTGGCAAATCGCAGAAGACTTGTAATCATGCTCGGACCCTAGGCAAAACAAACACCGATTGTGGCTGTCTTTGTGTAGAATCTGATGTCCACAACTACACTTGCCTTTCCTAAATGACATCAACCTCAAAACTATGCATCAGGAAAGAAAAATAAGTTTTTTCCCCAATGGGACACTTATCTGAAAACACATGTATAAAATAATTCTACCACATAGATAAAGCCAATGTACTAAGAAATCAGATAAATTAAAACAAAATGTAAAGTAAACTGGCACCACAACACTCGATACTTAAACAGCAGAAAATTTATTAAAGCTTGCAAATTAATAAATACATTTTCTACTGTTTAGGTATCGAGTGTCGACTTATCTGAAAACACTCAGGGATCAGACAAACAGTAGAAGCTGTTGTTTGGACTGGTGGCAGACAAATTCGGAGGAATGGTAAGTGCCAACGTCATCTTTATGGCCTTCGTTGTCTGCCTAGCTATGTGCAACATTACATGTACCATGCAGTAGCAAACGTCTTTTGTATACTCACCGGACGTTCAGATCGCCTAGGTGGGGAATTCCCAAAGGTTAAGAATACTGCAACAAAGGAATAGAAGGACATCAGCAGAAGGTTTAGGAGATTCTATCTGCAGAAATTTATAGTACGTCTTATGAATCTCAGAGACCCGAGCACAATCCCATTTAAAAAACTCTATCATCCTGGAAATTGTGTCCCCAAAAGAAAGCTCTACAAAGGGAGTATTAGGACTGGTAGATTCTTCTTCCTCTGTCCCACAGTCAAAAGGAAAAGCGATCTGAGAAGAGTAAGCAAGGGATTCCCCATACGAATCCAGCTGCTCCTCAGGAGAATCCCATTCCTTAGGTCTTTTAAGGGGAGTAGAGGACCAAGGGGAAGCTGGAACAGAAACTCCCTGAGGAGGTTTCATTGCCATCAAGGCACTAAACAAAACCTGAGTGAAGGACTGCCACTTACTTTCTGGATTGTTAGAAGTAGGAGAAATATGTTTAGTTTTTTGTTTTGTCTTCAATGGGATGTTTACCTTACAAAACTTGGACGGCTCAGACCCAGGATGGCAGTCAATAATGCTAGTAGGGATGACTTCTCTGAAATCTGAGGAAACACCCCTAGGCCCCTCTGAAATATGATCAACCATGGCTCCCCCTGAACGTCCAAAATGGGCGTCTGCAAAGCCCCCTTGGATGTGCTTAAAGTCGGATCCCAGCTGGCCTCCAACCTAGTCATGGCAGAGGAATAAGACAATTAAACCAGGCAAATCTCTGGGCATTCACTCACCTAAGGAGAGATATCCAGCAGAGGCTGAACAGAGGAAGATTCCGGCCTAGGCTTCTTGGCCTTCTTCCCTGACAGGTGTCCCTCAAGGCGGGAAGTTCCCTCCATTGTATCTTTCACTAGAAGTTTAAGACATTGATTCTCAAGATACAGCACCAAAGAAGAAAGTCTACTATGTAGGGTTTTAGGAACAAAAGCTTAACAGATGGAACAGGATGTATGTATGGTCGTGCGAGGCACCAAGGCAAAACAAACACTGGTCATGGTGGTCTTTAAGGAGAATCTGTCTCCCTCACTGGCATTTGCCCTTCTTGAATGACATGACAACTCCACAAGCAACAAAGAAAAAGATAAGTAAAAGAACTCCCAATGGGGCACTTATCTGCAATGGTTCAGTGAAAACAGCAACAGAACACAGGCGTTCAGACAAACAATCAAAATATAGCATTTGGACTGCAGGCAACTAAGTTCTGAGGATGGTACATCTGGACATCACCTTTATGTCCTATGCTACGCAAGGAGCATGTGTGTGACGTATGGCATACCTTAAAGGAACGTAAGGCTTTGGTATATTGGCTGGATGTCGGGCTGCCTTAGGCAGGGGATTTCCTAATGTTATGAATACAGCAACAGTGAAATGGAAAGACATCAAATGATATGAAGATCTGAAAGATTTAGTTCTGTCAAGGTAGTACCGAGTTGTCTGTAGACATCCAAAGTATGGAGTTTCCCTTCTACCTGCTTCAGGAAAGAAAATGGGGAGATGTATAGTTTGGCTTAAAGTAAACTCAGACACCACTTTAGGCATAAGATTAATTCTCAAAGAAACACTGTTCTGTGGAAAATCAGATAGGGCTGACTCACTATACGAGCTTGCAACTCAAGACACCCTTCTTGTAAAGGTCAGAGCAAACTGTTTTTTGTGTTAAGAACCTCAAGTCAGCCATATAACCTTGTTCAAATTGAGCAAACATAAAAATTAAGATTCCAAGAATGGCCACAGGTTTTCGTGGTGGTCTTTTATACAAAACCCTTTTCAAGAACATTTTGACATGAGACTGCATTGAAAGAAGAGGATCTATGAGCAGACTAGCTGAAATGGCTGATAAATGAACCTTGACAGAGGAATAATAAAGGCCATAGCATAGTAACTTTCACAAATATTGTAGATCCAGAGAACAAGTAGCCCTGAATGGGTGCTGGTTATGTTGTTGTCATCAACTGGAAAATCTTTTTAATTTGCAAATATATGATTTTTCTAGTAGCAGGTTTTCTTGCCTCCATTAGTATCTGCTGAACGTCCTCAGTAAACAGGTGCCTAAAAGGAATTAAGACCCTATCATTCAGGCAGTCAACTGACGTTGATTAATGTTGGGGTGTACCAAACATCCCTGTTTTGGTGTGAGAAGATCCGGTCTGTGAGGAAGCTTGTGGTAACTGCCCCTGGCCATTTCCAAAAGAAGGGAGAACCACGGCTGCCTGGGCCAGAAGGGGGAGACCACAATGATCTTGTTTTTTTTTTTAATCTCCAGAAGCACCCTGAATATCAGAAATGTGGAAAAGCATAGAGGAACATTCCTGTTCAAGGAAAAGAAAAGGCATCTGTCTTGTAGGTATTCTTGCACAGAGTCCTTGGAACACAATCTTGCTGCTATCCCTGACAGCAACATTTTTTTATATAACTAGAGTGAATAGGTCCAATTCTATGCACAAAACCCTTCAGCTTGTACAGATTGGCACAGCATCACTTCAGTCAATAAATTGCTGAAATCAGAAATGATAAAGGACAGTCTCAATAATGATCATAAATAAAATACATATCATTCCTGTCCAAATATTTCCAAATCAGGCCCATAACTGTTTGTATATATTTTGTACCTGGCAAATACTTAAGCCATATCAATTAGTGGACCAAGAATGTTAACATACTACAAATAAATTGTTGTAACCTATAAATGACATCCAGACCACCAAAAATAAAATGTTGTTGGACCTTGGCACTTGCCGTACCTGCGAGGAGTTTGGACTGAGTAATAATTATTCAAGCCTAGGCAACAGTATTTTTCATGCTTGTTGCTACAAATATATTTCCCTCCACTGGCAATTATTTTATTATTTTTCATATGGTCTGTTATTACTGTTGCTTGTTAGTGTGTGTGTGTGTGTGTGTGTGTGTGTGTATGTACACGTGTGTGTTGATGATGGTGTGCTTTTATAATCATACAGATTTTCCCTCATTTTGCAGCACAGCACTGTTTTGGACAGTCGTGCCTTGCAAAGAAACATGTTGAGCAACAAATGTCCAAATATTCTAAAAGAATAAAATATTTTGCATCTTTTCCCTAAAATGTCATGCAGCTTTGGAACTGAATCTAATCATTGTTCTAAAAGTACTTTCTCATTGGTTGATGCTGTATGTTGTCCTTCAGAAATCACACCATACCTATTTGTCTAATAGTGATTCTGACCTACTGGATTTCTTTCTCACTTTTTTCTATCATTCATTGTGGTAAAATGTTTTCAACTTTCACATCTTTCCTGAATGTTTGACTGAAGTACAGTTAGTTTACACTGATTAGCATTTGAAAGTTGAAGCAAATGCAGTCTATACATTTCCCCATATACTTATCAGTACCATTCCTAGTATATTACAGCAGATAATTACAGGGGTACTTGTTACGATTTCACTTCATAATCTTGAATAACTGAAAGCAAGAAATTCAGTAACCCGAGACTATGAAGTCGAACCATTCACAACACCGAAACCACAATCCTGAATCACACAATCACGAACATACATACACGATACACCACTTAACATACACACCATTCTACCCACAGCACACAAACCACACAATCCTACACTAGATATACCAACTCCGAGGTCGCACGTAACATAAGAAAAACCTCACACCACGCCATCCTCCACTCGCTCGCACACAAATACACATCACACATACACAAACACCAACAAATTCAATGCTCACACTTACACCTCCCTACCCTTACCCACACACACAACGTACAAAAACACACACTTACCTGCCATTTCAGGCACCATAACACTACACGGGACATACCAGAAATGCATAAACGTGGATTTGAGATATTCGAATTCGCTCTTATGCACTTTTGGCATTCTGGTTTTCAGCTTCATGGTCTTGGGTTACTGAATTTCGAGCTTTCAGTAATTCAAGATTATGAAGTGAAACCACTTGTTACAGTAGGTAATTATAGGGGTACTTTTACTAAGGCAGTAAAAATTAAGTGCTGCAACCAAAATCTCATGCCATTGATAACCCTATATTTTGACAAGTTATAGTAGCTATTTTTCTATGTATGTGCACATGTATGTATGTATGTAACACATAATCTATGTTTATATTCATGTGGTTTAAAAACAACAGCCTCTACGTGTGTTACTGACAGACTTGAAATTCTAGACATTTTTAAATGTCTATAAATTTCAGATATGCTACACATCTGATAATGCAGGTCTTTTGGTGAAACTACGTATGCAGTGCACATAACTGTTTCCGAAGTGCACTTCAGGGTTACTGCAGTCATTATAAACTCACATGTTACCTGCTAGATAGCAAACTGGTTAATGGGTGTAGCCAACTGTATTGTTTGGGAGGCATCCTCTCTTTAAAAAGAGTATTTACATGTGGTATCCCACAGTGATCAATTCCAGGATGACTTGTTTTTGGTATTTACTTATACAATGTTACAGCTGACGTCAAGATTTTGTAGCTGACCAGAGTTGTCATTACCTCATCATCTGACTTCCAGATTTTTCAGGAGGGACTAGCATGTGACAATAAGTGGTGCCCGGAGCCCAGCCTAAAACTACAGGCCAAGAAATGCAGCACCATTATGCCTTCAGCCAAAACTGACCCAGTCATTAGGGACCTGAGCAATGTCACTGAAAATTAGGTATCCTTTGATTGTTATGTATCCACTAATGATAGGAAATCTTTTACCTAATCACCAGGGGTGATTAATACAGTATAATGTCCCCTATGGTATGTACTTGTCTAAGCACATGACCTTGATAGACTGCATTGTTTTCTCATTAAATAATCAAGGATATGTCTTTCTTGAGCTACCCAGACAGCCTTAAAGCACTGTGACATTTTTCTGTTTTGCTATAGACTATGGAGAGGTAATCTCGGTCTAACCTGCATAGCCTCCATTGTCACCTGCTGCACATCTGCAGAACTAGTAACATCCTAAACACCTGTTCAAGAGAACTCATCTTCTACCATAACATAAAGAGGTTCTGCTGGCAAGATAGCTATATATATATATATATATATATATATATATATATATATATATATACACATATATATATATATCTAGAATAGATTTCCTTTGTATATAAAGCAAAATAGCTCCCTGACTCCATTCAAGCATAACCTTGATGCATGGATGGGCAATCACAATTACAGCCAAGGTCTGTCCCCCCTGAAGCTGTCATTGAAAGGGGCCTAAAACTAGGTATAAATTAGTCATGCCAATGGGTACTTACAATATGGGATATTGTGGTTAGGTTACTGATGTTCCTCTGGATCAATAGCCTACTATTAACCCATGAATCTATGAACCTAAATGTGCACACTTCTTTCATTTTGGCATCACCACATACTAGCAAACCAGTATCCTTGATCAGACCCATGAATGGTAGGTATTCACAGACCTATTAATCACGTCTGTACATCAGCTACATGACAGCATCACATAACAGAATGTTGTGTGGTTCAGCGAAGTGACAAAACCTAAAAACGGAGAGAGATGCAGTACTGTCATCCTAGAAGACCTTAGCATGACATGAATGAGCAACATTTACACAAGACCTTCCAGTACACTTCTGGGTGACCCAAACCATACAATCACACCCCAGCCGCTAAATGAAAAATAGTCTACTCACACAAAATGTATTGCCTAGACAGCAGATGTCATGCCAGTGACAGAACAGTGTTCCCACTCATTATGTCATCTCTAGTGATTGCTCTCATTGCTATGACTGCATATCTCATGTCAGTGACAGAACAGTGTCCCCACTCATTATGTCATCTCTGGTGATTGCTCTCATTGCTATGTATTGATGATAAGTCCTAAAGTGCTACACCCCCACACCTGAATGCATGAAATGAAAACAAGGATGTGTTGTCTAAGTCCTAGTATACGACTGCCATCACCTTGTTAAATGTCCACAACAGTACACACAAGGTATGGCCAGTGTGTTGTTGTCACATTTTAGGTCTATGCAAATGGCTGACATAATGCTGAGGGTCGGTTAAACATTAAAGGGTAATGTAGCCAAAATCACTTATTATGGAACACAATATTATGATGCCAGGTAGTACAAAATTCATACACCATATACATAGTTTTCAGTCGATTCACTTTCCCAATAACACAAACAGTTCTGCTGTTATCCTACAACGTGGAATTATACTTTTAGTACATCTGGGTGCTGACTAGCCTGCATCACATTGCTATACTGTCCTTTTCTTCCACTCTGTTATCCACACCCTCATTTGTGTAACTACCTCTAAATTTAATCAATAATGTGTTCTGAGCGTGTGTGTGTGTGCAATTAATAATCATCAATGAATTTGTTCGAAACACATAACATTATACAAACTCATTGGTGGTTATCATCATCACCACCTAAATCATCTGAAATAGTAATGGCAAATGTAAAACATGATTAGTGACTCCGTTTGTACCTGCATATTTACATATGTATCTCAATATATGATTAGATACACATACATATACATATGTGTATATCTACATGCATGTATATATGCCAATCTTTATGCTTTTTTGCCTGCATAATGTGCATGCACATAGGCAATTTATTCACATATGTATACATCTTATAATTAACAGACATGGTTGACACTAGCATCCGTATTCACGCATACCAAAATAAAATATTTTCATGTTCTCCCACAAAAAACTCATGTGACTGTGCTACAGATATCTCTGAATTGGATATGCCCTGCATGCATACCTCTCAACTACAGATTTTTGCCTCATATTTTTGGTCTATTTCTCATACAATTGTGGTTTTCTGGCAAATCATTGAGGACTGAAATCAGAAAATGACAGACATTTGAGTTTCAGAATTTATACCCTTCAGAAAATCCATGCAAAACCTGTCATTCTATCAATTTTCTAAGTTTGTAAAAGCAATATTTAAAAAAATGTCCCTATTTTTGGGCCTTTGTTCTCCTATTATTTATGGCTAGGTCCAGATTTCTTGCTCTAAGAGGTTGACAGGTATGCCTGCATGATAACACTTACTGCAAAGTAAAGCATTACAAAGTGTGCTATTTTTAATTTCTGAATACCTGCCTACATTGTTTTATGTCCTGCAAAAGTACAAACAATGTACACAGATTACATGGTACTTGCAAGCAAACATTTAATTGTGCATTTTAATAAAAAGTAAAACAACAAATAGATTTGTACTGTACTCTCTAAGGTACCATGAATAAAACTTAATCTCTGTATGAAATCATTTAATTTATTTCCATTATTCAGTTCTTTGTGTGGCCACGGTGGTGTTGTGGTTCGCATTGTCACCTCACAGCAAGAGGTTCTTTGGTTCGATCCTGGGCTGGAGTTCCTTCTGTGCAGAGTTTGCATATCCTCCCTGCAGCTGCGTAAAATTTAAAGACATGCAGGTAGGTGTGTGTGGGTGTGCCTTCCGTGAAGGTTGGGTGTCAGGCTGGCAACTCGGCACCGTAAAAACCACTGCCAATCATTAGTGGGCCAGTGATCCGCTGTGGCAACCCCTAACCGGAAAAGCCGAAAGACATTCGGCTCTTTGTGCATTTGTTTACATATTCATTTCAGTTTGGTAACCGTGCAAGTGGACTGGCTGACAGACTCTTTTCAGTCACAACCTGACCTCCATGGTACAAGATAAAAATAGAAAATTTAAAATAGAATAAAGTATTATACCTCTTTCTGAAGGAATGTCAAACAGTTTGGCAAAATGCAGAAGAGGAATTCAAGCACGATAATAAACATATAAGAAATGGAAGTGAGAGCAAACTAAAACTATTACTTTGAAGAACAAAGTAATAAAACTGGACCGACAAATTAAACATAGTGTGAGATAACATCCAGAACATTTTGGAAAAAACATATATAAAGACATTGTGCATAGTAGAAAATCATTATATATATGTGTGTGTGTGTGTATATATATATATATATATATATATATATATATATATATATATATACACACACACACACACACACACACACACACACAATATGTGGCAGGACTGAAAACCTACAAACTAACAAATTGTGTAGAATGTAAAATATATTCTCCAACGCAACAGATTATCAATGCATTAAATACATTCCAAATAAAAACGCCAAGCAAATCCAAAACTGAAGAAAAACAGAAATAGCAGAAGGTCACTGGTAAACGGTTCAAAAACCACAGATAATAGCGTATAAAAGTTTAATTTCCGCTTTCGTCACAACTTCATCAGAATACCTGAATATTCTGATGAAGTTGTGACGAAAGCGGAAATTAAACTTTTATACGCTATTATCTGTGGTTTTTGAACCATTTACCAGTGACCTTCTGCTATTTCTGCATTAAATACATTTACAAAATGTTACACAGAAAGGTGGTGAAGAATTGTGCTAATATCATCCCATTAACTTCGATGCTGAAATTAAATTAAATTATTTTGAAAAATAGGGTCTATATCACATGATCGAATGTTTAATTAGTCGAATAACTAAATGTCGCTCACTAAATATCGAAAAGCCAAAACCACGAAGAGCAGTTTCCACGCAGGGAAACAATCCCATTGTCCCACCTAAACATAAAAAAAAAAAAAAAAAAACATTAAAAACAAATAAAGTGGGGGGCTTCACCCCCACAACCCCCTAACTAAATGTACCAACTCCGAGATCGCTCCACAGTGTAGAATTGGCAAAATCGACATAACGGCCAAACAAATTGTTTGCCTGCGTGGAAACTGCCGATTTGTGATTTTGCTTTTTTGACATTTAGTGATCGACGATTAGTTATTCGAGTAACTTAACGTTCCATCATGTAATATAGACCTGAAAAATAAGTATGCACATTGGACACAAAGTACAGGGATGAAATAGGATTAGAAACAATGACCTGAGAGCACTTTCCCATGAAATTACAGTATAATTGTATTTGTTACTCAACCAGGTCATTAAAGTATGAGATCAACTCTCAAGACTGGAGATGTTCACATGTGCAACCCATATTTAAGGGACAGGGGAACAGGACAAACCCAGATTCTCAGAGACCCATAACTTAAGATTGCAGACATGCCCTTGTTCAATGCATATTTAAGGGCTAGGGGAACCGGACACACCCAGCGTCACAGAGACCCATAACCGTACTTTCTTTTTGTGGAAAAACAATGGAGAAGGTTATTTGCATAATGTATCATCAGAACTGAGAAGACTAGGATGTGAAACTACATATAAGCATGCATATGTTGAAAATAGATCTATAGCTATTGTAACATGATATTCTGTAATAATACAATAACAGTTATAAATGACAAGTGGTGCTGTGGTGTAATTTATACAGACAATGTCAGCCTTTGATAAAATCACACACAAAACAATGGTCATTACATTAGAACAACTATTTACTGATGTAATTTTGATAAGATGGATAGCTGCATGGCTTACAAATAGGTCATGACAAAGACACATTAGCTGGACAGGTGACTCTGTAAGTTACAGTCAGGGAGTCCCTATAGAGCTCTCACTCAGGCCTGCAACTTTTTAGATTGCGTCTTTCTGATCTATCTTTTTCATTTGTGGTGCTCTACTGTCTGCATGCAGGTAACTTTAAATAGGTAAACAGGTTACATCTGTCACAGATAGGACAAAATAACCTGAGTACTTCAAACCATTTGGGCACAGGAGAATAATATGTTGATAAATTTATCAACAGCAAAGCCTATGAGATTTCAGAGAAACAGATTGAAGAATGAGCATTTAATACAGCACACTGTGATTTAAAATGTGGATTCATTTAATAACCTGGGTGGGTCTATATTATATTGTCAAAATGGCATTACACAAATGCTGTTTTGCCGACACACAAAGAGTGAACTTCAAAAACAGAAAAACCCCAGGTCACGGATTTTTTTCCTAGGGAAAAAGATCGGTAGTCCAACAATACACAACACAGCACTAAAAACATTTCAAAGTGGGGGGCTGTGCCCCCCACACCCCCCAACTAAATATACCAACTCCAAGATCGCACTACAGTGGGGTAAAGGACAATGTCAAGGCTCAGGCCAAGTGATTTTTTTTTCCCTAGGAAAAAAATCGCTGACCTGAGCTTTCATTGTTTGCATTTCGCTCTTTGTGTCGGCAAAACGGCATTCGCTGTAATGTCGTTTCGACAATATAATATAGACCTACCTGGGTAGATTAGATCCAGCTTTGAGCTTTTTTTTTTTTTTTTTTTTTTATGATCATACCAGTAAATTGGTTAACGATCATTTTTAAAACATGTAAAAACATTGTAAAAACAAAAACAAATTAAAAAAAAATTTTAAAGTCTAGGAAATCAGAAATGATGATTGTAAGTTACACTAGACCCAAATTAGAGTATGGAATAATAATTCAAAATCTTATAATAAAATTAACACAAATATACTGGAAAGAGCACAGTGAAAATATACCAAGGGTATGCATGGATCTGAAAGCTTCAGTTATTACAAAAGATTAGAATATTCAAACGTTTTACTGCATTTCATATTGATATTTAAGTGGAGACCTTAAGAGGAGAGTAATTAGAGACAACTACCTCTAGGAATGTTTACAGTTATCAAAAAGTAATAAAGAATCAGACAGTCTGTGTAGGAGACGATACACGATTGAGAGATGTAGTAACTTGTTCTCTGTAAGAGTAGCTTACACATGGAATAACATTTCTAATTATAATAAAGTAAGCACTACAGAATTTTTTAAGAATGTCTTCTTCACTGAAATGACTGTTCTGGTACATCTGCAAGACAGAAGGGCATTATTGCCCATGCCTAAAATATTTGTATGTATGTACATGTATGCAAAATGCGTAAATATAAATAAGCTGTTTAATCGACTGGCTATGTTACATATACAAGGATGCATTTATTTTTTATTTATGTTTTACTTTTAGGTGTAATGGTACTCTTTAAACTGATGAGTGTATATTATAGACATGTTGCATTGCCGTGACTGATCAGCAAAATTCTCTGTTTGCAAGAAAATATCACATTTTCTTTCAATTGCAATTTACATTGTTTCACTGTAAACTGTTACATTATATCAAAAATAGCTACATATGCCTAGATAAGTCATTAGTTGCGAAATAAATGAATAAAACCATGTTAAAACCATGTCTTCACAAGAGACCCGTGTGGCTGCTTGCTTGTTTATTTTTTAAATAAATTAAATCACAATTTCACATAGAATGTGTGTGTCTGTTTACATATTTATGTATGTATGTATGAATGCCAGTTAAAATTGTACTGGCTAGTTCTACAGTAAACTCTCAGTTAACCACACCCATGAGGATTGGTAGATGCCAGATAATTGTAGTTTCTGGTTGCTTGAAAGTTAATATTAAAAATAGGCCTGACTAATACTGTACCCTATACTATTTGTTTAGCTTGACTTCTTCTCAGGTTGGGGAAGAGAGGGATTTTATTCCTATCTTCCTTTTTAAAACTCAAACTCTAAAAATGTAAGGTATGTTTTTGCGGGGGGGCAGAAAGTGCAAGACATGAAAATTGTACTCTGTTTCTCCGATATTTTTTTGCCAGTTGCTTGAGAGTGCTCATTGCTTGCGTTCCAGTTAACTGAAAGTTTACAGTAATTAGAAAAAAAAATGACTGCCAGGTCAATATGAATATAGATGCAAAAAAAATTAATTTCTTGTGATTTCATAACACTTCAGTTATAACTGAAGGCATACATCTCAACCTGTAAGTATAGAGACAAATGTCTTGACAGAAACATTACATTGGCTAAAGTTACCCAAGTCCAAGATAAGAGAGTAGTGAATGGTACCTTTACTCAAAAGTGCTAACAAGAACAATAAGGTGCAAAGCAGAAGACAGAATCCATATGGCTCTGAGATGATCGGGTACTCCCCATCAAATACCCTGTATCATTTCTCTTCCAACTATCACTAAAGAACAGGTCCTTACCACACTTTCCACATTGAAAAACACTGCATCAATGGACCCTGACAATATCCATGGATGCCTCCTAAACAGCTTCAGACATGACCTGTAAGGCCCACTAGAATCTCTGTTCAACCACAGCCATCAGACAGCTTCGTCACTAGGGGATTAAAGACTGCAACTGTCACCCTACTACACAAAGGTGGACCATCAACTGATCCAGGGAACTACAGACCCATAAGTTTGTCTAATCTTACATGCAAAGTCATGAAAAGAATTCTCATGCACCTGATAAAGACATAGGAAATATTACAAAAAAAAAAAAAAAAAACAGACCCATCCCTGTCTGGTTTTGTTAACGGCAGTTAATGCCCACTAAACCTGGTGAACTTCTTCGAGAAGGTCAATAAAGCCATGGATGAGGGCAAAATATTTTATTTATTTAAAATTTACTTCCTGGGAAAGTCCTACTTGGAATGAGCCAATTTTCACCGGGATAGAAAATCTCCAGATGCATGACTTTCTAATGTGTTGAGGAAACTGGAGCACCCAGAGGAAATCCACACGAATGCAGGGAGGAAATGCAGACTCCGCACAGAAGGCATCCCAGCAGAGAATAACCTTTGAGGGAAATTGGCTAAGCTTAAAAGGTAAAGAAGGGCAGTTAGGCTAGTACTTACCTATGAAGCTCTAATAATTCATTAGTATGTCATTTACGTTGACATAATGGTTAAGATATTTGCCTTACAGACACAAGGTGCAGGGTTTGATTCTCACATGGGTTAATTGGTTAAGCTTAAAATGTTCCATAAAGGCAGTTAGCCTAGTACTAATCTATGAACCTATGTGCCATGCTGGTGAGAAAATTCTTCTACATGGTGCAACTTACAAGTAAGGGAAAGGCATTCACCTCTAAGGAGATCATAGCCCCACTATACTTAGCTCTCATTAGACCAATAATCGAGTGCAATGCATCCTCTGGCATGTAGAGACAAACTAGTACCAAAAGAATACAGACCCAGTAAAATCCAAAAAGTGGCAATAACGAGCACAACCAGGAGGCAGGATCACAAGCAAGACGAAGACTTTATTGATACAAACTGTAAGCGCTTTCGGTAGAGAGCAATCTCCCCACCTTCATCAGACTATGACAAACTCAAAAAGCTCCCTTTAAATACGTTACAACATTCTAATTGTTAACCTAATTGGTTAATTGGTTAATAGGTTATAAGTATTAATAACATTACATCTACAAATCAATCGAGTGACACAAGCAGAAACTCATCTGAAAATCATATTAAAAACCTATATACTAAAAAATCATTATTCTACAAGTGTATATACTAAAAAGTCTAATTCATATGTCCTACTAATCTATACTTGTTTGAATGTAAGAAAAAAATGCATATATAAATAAAAACAAGTATGTGACTCTTGTATAATAAATAGAACATATATATATCTATATATAAACAATATATGAATATTGAATACATGATGTAAATGCAATAAGTTTCAAATGTTTAAAACCAATTTAAAATGTTTTGAAAACATTTTCAAAAATATATTACAAATATTTTAATTTATTTATTTTACATTTGTTAACCGGGAAATTCCGACTGGACCAGGTCCATTTTCAGCGGAGGCCCGGGGAGAAAAGCTCCAACATCAAGTTATGCAAATACAGTACATCCAGCATAATACACAAAACAGGTTACATCATGTATGCTGAGCATAGTAATATAACAAGAATTAATAAAAACACTCCAGGTAAAAGATATAGAACATGGGTAAAAAGACAATGTCAGTCATACTTTGGTAAGAAAAGAAAATATATCAAGTAAGATTCTACAGTTAAAAGTACCCTTTCAGATGACCAAGCCTACAGGGGATCAGAGCTCCAGCATGTGATCAGAGAGGAATTTGGGGAGTTAATAGTAGTATGGGTAGGGTTATGTGATACAAGGGCATAACCATGTACTAAGAAGGTGCGATTTGAGGGAGTTTTTGAATATGGATGTGGTGGGGGGCAGTGGACACAGATAGGGGAAGAGAGTTCCAATTTCTGGCAACGGTGTGGGAGTAGAGCGCTTTCCCTGTATTATTGTTAGCCTTGGTGATGGAGAGGAGAGATTTTTCACTGGATCTTGGGTATCGGTTTGTAGTATAGATAGTAAGTAGGTTGGATAATGAGGGTTTTTTTTCAGGATATTTGAGAATATTGTAGGCTGTGCCCAGCTGGTGATAGTTAAGTAGCTGTGGTAGCTCAAGCCATTTTAGTTCTTTTAGTGCAGCACAGTGATGGGTTCTATAGGTTGAGTTAGTAGCAAACTTGGCTATTTTATTGTAGCATGATTCTTGTTTGTCTAGGTTACATTGTCTGATTTGGGTAAAGATTGGTGCTGCGTATAATAGAGTTGAGAGGAGGTGGCTTTGTGCAAGAGTGACTCTTGCTTTTTGTGAGAGAAAGCTTTATATAGACAGACTCAAAACTCCAACTATTCTCTGTCTCATATCGCCTACTTAGAGGCAATCTCTGCTTGATTTACAAAGCCATGTCTGACCCAGTTCTGTTAGAAATGCTACACCTAAAGAAATCCCAATGCCTCTGCACCACACACTCCAGAGACCTCAACCTCATTACCACAAACAACAGAACAAGCTGGAGGGACACGTTCATAACCCAGAGACTGCCCATGCTATGGAAAAGATTTCCCATACATGTGAAACAGAACACCTCACTGGCCCTCTTCAAGAGAAATCTTCATGAGTTGATGGGAAATAAAAAAATTCACTCCAGGGATCACTCCAGTGGCTCTACTCAACAGAGGCACTGGGAACTAAGGTTGGATGGCACAATGTCAGGTTAATCATATGGGTTAGGCTTGTAAAGGCTCCAGGGCCATTAGCCTAGTATACACCTATGAACCTATAACTGAAGGCATACCGCTCAACCTCATAGTATAGAGAAAGAAGCCATGACAGAAAGATTTCATTGGCTAAAGTAGCTATCACTGTCCAAGACAAAAGAGTAGAGGACAGTAACTTTACTCAAAAGTGCTACAGAACAACAGTACAGTACAAGCAGAAGACAGAGTCCAAATGACTCTATGATGAACGGTTACTATCCAGGAAATATCCTCTACCATTTATCCCCCAATTGTTACTAAAGAATGGGTCCTCACTGCACTCTCCAGAGTTAAACACACCACAGCAATGGGCCCTGTTAATATCCAGGGATGACTCCTAAATAGTTTGAAACATGACACGTCAGAGCTACACAAACCTCTGTTCAGCCACAGCCTCCAGACAGGCTTCATCCCTAAGGATTGGAGGACTGCAACAGTCATCCCTATACATAAATATGGACTATCACCAGACCCAGGGAACTACAGGCCCATAAGTTATACTATTCTTGTATGCAAGGCCATGGAAAGAATTATTATGGATCTAATAAATAAAGACATAGTAAATCTTAAAATACTGGACCCATCCCAGTATGGTTTCATAAAGGGTAGGTCAAACCGACTAAACCTGGTGAAGTACTTTGAGAAGGCCACTTGAGCCATGGATGATAGGCAAAATAGTGCATACTGCCTACCTCAACCTGGAATAGGCATTTTACACACTACTTCACTTGGGTATTACATACAAACTCACAAATTTAGATATAAATCTGTGTGTAACCTGAAGGATAGTCAAATGGGTCATGGATAGGACATATGAACTTAGGGTGGGGACATCCACCTCCACCAACAGGCTTCTTACTAGTGGTGTTCCAGGGGTCTAAGTAATGGAACCTATCCTACTTGGAATATGCTTCTTTGAAGTCAAAGCAAATATAGATGGTCTTTAGCTGACCAGATTTGCTGATGACTGCAATATGGGTGCAATGATTGATTCCATCAAAGATGTGGATATCCTTGAGGAGGGTCTGAGAGCCAACTAACTGGTGCCAGAACCATAGCCTGAAACTCAGTGCAAAAAAATGCATAGTTACACCTTATGGGAAGATAACCACCCCTGCAAATTACATCATTGATAACATTCTGCTAACAGTAGACCCAGTGGTAAGGGACTTGAGGACTCAGGTTGACAGTAACCTGAACTTCATCAACATGTGTCCATGGTGGTGAGAAAATCCTTCTATGTGGTGCAAGTTATAAGTTATGGCAAGGCATCCAGATCTGAAAAGGTCATAGCCCCACTATGCTCAGCTGTCATTAGACCAATAATAGAGTACAATGCACTCGTCGGCATACATCTGACCAGGTATTTGTAACAACTATAGCAGCCACAGAGATTCCTCATTAAAAGAATACAGGGTTTAAATAACATGTCCTATATGGACCACCTCAAAGTCTTGTCCATGTATTCAGCCTCCCATAAACTAAGGGGTGATCTATGCTTAACCTACAAGGTATTCCCTGATCCAGCCTTGATGAATCTGTTACACATTCACAAAACAAACAGCACAAGAATTAAGTGATCTAATGATCTGAGCCTCGTCTGTAACAAACAAAATATGTTGGAGGAACAGCTGCATGTTTTACAGATGACCCCTTCTTTAGAACAGGCTCACCATTCATATCAAACAGAGCTCTTCTCTAAGCCTACTCAAATGACAATTGGACCAATGCATGGGAAATCATAAATTCACTACTACTTGTCACCTGTGGCCTCTCTGGACAGAAGCAGCTTGCAGATGCTCTAATGCACAGGCATATACCAAAGTTGTTTTAGTCCCGGGCACTGATTACTGAGAAAATTTGATCTCGATCAACTGAAAGTCTGTCATGCACCCGCACACATATACACACATACATGTATCCACACATAGGATCATAGGAGATTACTAGGCTAATGGCCCTGGGGCCCTTATAAGCCTAGACAAGAGTTTATCCCAAAAAAGGAAACCTCAGTCAGCACCTGTCGCCCCTGTCAATGAGGGACAAAGGTGGAACCCCTGAGACAAATTTAAGGTTTCCCATCCACTCATCAAGGTTGTGTTTGAAGAGGGTCAGTGAGGTACTCTGTTTGACATGTATGGGAAGTCTATTCCAGAGACAGGGCAGCCTCTGGGAGACAAACCTGCATCTCCAGCAGGTTTTGCTGATGTTACATATTAGATTTAGGCCTATAGAGCGGGAAATGCGTGAGAAGTTAGACTTGTGTATATGGAGTATCTCCAGAAGGGCAGGTTCCGCCATTGCCTTGTAGACAAGACACAGGCCACCTCTGAGCAATCCGTATGACACAGAGTAGAGTGATAGTGATTTAAGCCTGTCCGCATAGGATAGGTGTTGGAGGCCATGGATTTTCTTTGTGAAGTGTTTCTGTGGCCTTTCCAGGTGGTGCAGGTGTTTGGAGCATTACATACCAAACAGGGCATTATACTCAATAGTAGGTCTAATAAGGGATGAGTATAATGCCCCGTTTGGTATGTAATGCTCCAAACGGGGCATTATACTCAATAGTAGGTCTAATAAGGGATGAGTACAGAGAGGAAATAACCTCTTTTTTTCTGGATGTAATCCCTTTACTTATGAGATGAACCAAGTAAAAGGCTTTTCTGACCACCGCCGCCACATGATGGTTGAATGCGAGATTGTTGTCAACCTGAGTACCGAGGTCTCTCACCACAGGTTGTGTGCTTAGGGGGTTGCAATTGATGTGGTAATCTCTAGGGGGCCTGTTTTTGCCAAATGGTACAATAATACATTTTTCTGTGTTTAACTTAAGGCCATGACTTTGGCACCAGTTATCTGTAGCTGTGAGGCCCTCTTGCAGTATGTTAACATCAAATGGGTAGTCAATGACAGCTCCCATCTTACAATCATCTGCAAACGTTGTCAGCCACAGGCCCTTTGTCATTGCCTGGACCTCTTAGAAGTATATGCCAAACAGTAGGGGTTCCCAGGACCGATCCCTGGGGAACACCACTAGTGTTTGCTGTCAGAGGTGGCAGTGCCTATTTTGACCTTGTGGGTCCTATCTGTGAGCCAGTTGGACACCCATCTGACTAGATAGGGATTAACACCAAGTTGTGTTAGCTTTTTGATGATGCCAGAGTGGGGGATTGTGTCAAAGGCCTTGGCCAAGTCAAGGTAAGCTGTATGTACAGCCTTGCCCTCATCCAGGGCCTTGGTGACAGTCTCAAAGAAGTCAACTAGGTTCAATAGGTAAAATCTGCCCTTGACGAATCCGAATTAAGTGGGGTCGAGTGCTTGGAGATTGCCTATGTCCTTGTTTATGAGATCCATAATAATACACTCCATTACTTCACAGATCAGACTTGTCAAGTTGATGGGGCGATAGTTTTTTGGGTCAGTAGTGGCACCACCTTTGTGCAAAGGGATGACAATGGCAGTTCTCCACTCTACTGGAATGAAGCCAGTAGTTAGGCTGTGGTTGAATAGGGTGCTCAATGGCGAAGCTAGTTTTTGCTGGAGACGGTACAGAATACAGCCCGGTATACTATCAGGTCCTATGGAACCTGTGTTCTTTGCCATGAATAGGGCCTTTAACACTTGATCTACAGAGATACGACGTGTGGGACAAATATCGGCGATGGTGACTGGGCCTCTGCGGGGTGATAACAGGGTGAAGTTTGGACTGACCCTATCAGCCAGCAGGTTGGCTAAGAAAGCAAGATCAGTGTAAGTGGTACCATTAAGTACTAGTTCAGAACAAACTTGGGCTTTGACATGGAGGTTCCTAACGTAACTGAAGAAGGACTTGTAGTTTCCCTTAGTTTTGGAGGCCAGTTTCAACTCATAATAGGCTTTGGAGGTTTTCACTAGTGTTCTAATTTGCTTGTTGAGGCAGAGGAGGAAGTTTTTCTGATTTGTAATTTGTTCCTTTTTACCCTTGGACAACAGTTTCTTCCTTTTGTTGTAAAGCCTGGTAACAGAGGATGTCCACCAGACAGGTTTGTGTTTCCTTGAGGAGCAGATTTTAGTTCTGTTGGGTATGGCTGAGTCCATGCAATCGCACAGGTGCTTGTATACTGCACTGGCATACTATTCAGCATAGTTGTCTGCATCATCTGAGGGGGCAGTGGTGTGAAGCTGCTGATACCTTCCCTTAGGAGGTTGTAGTCAGCTTTTGAGAAGTTTTTTAGCCTGGTTATGGCTGGGGAGGGGTTGGGTGGGATAAAACTTCGAATGAGATAGACCGATGATCTGATCTCACCAGGGAAGAACATACTATGGGAGTGGTGCAGCAATAGCCCATGTTGGTGAGAACCAAGTCCAGTATGTTATCTCTCCTTGTGGGGGATAAGGCCAACCCATCTAGTGCGTTAGAACTGATGAAGTCAAGGAATCATTGGGTGAGTGCATTAGTCCAGGAATAGTTCACCCAGTGTATGGTGGGGTAGTTGAAGTCACCAAGCTTCAGTGTGTTAGGGGGTATCTTGATAGAGTCATTTCCTCAGCTGAAACATTACGCAGTATTTGAAAACAACAAAATGGTGGCACATGACAAAAAATGGATTCCAGAAATATTGAAGATACATTTCCACTACACAGGGCCACAGTAAATAGAAGTTATGTTCTTACCATAACGTTCCATGTTAGTTGTCTTCTTCTCGCCTTCTTCTTGCTGGATGGGTTCGGAGCCGACCTGCCCGACTCGGCCACTCTAAAAGCTCGCGAGTTGGTTCCACCGGCTCGAGGCTCCCCTTATATCCCACAATGCTAGGCGAGAGTTACCTCAGATCTCGTTTGTAAGCTAACCCCAGCTTATGATAGTAACAATATAAAACAGAACAACTATAACAGAGTCCACCTCTAACAACAGGAAGAAGAAAGGTGACCTACATCCTGAAACAAGAAATATGCCTAATAGCATATAGCTAAGAAAGAGGTGGTAGAAAGAGAGGTCACGATCACAACTCCTCTAGGTCTGTCCAGGCCAGGGGGAAGGAGGGTGGGAGAAGAAGGCGAAGAAGACAACTAACATGGAACGTTATGGTAAGAACATAACTTCTATATGTTAAGTTGTCTATCTCGCTCATTCTTGCTGGATGGGACAGCGTCCTAGCACCTTGTCCCGGGTGGCCTAACGGAACAGACTCCTGAGAACAGTGGAACCAAAATTAGCTCTATGCCTAGAAGCTAAATCCAACTTATAATGGGAAATAAAAGTGTGAGGAGTAGCCCAAGTAGCTGCACAAATGGTGTCAATAGGCAGTCTGTCTTGGAAGGCTAGAGAAGTAGCCAAGGCTCTGGTGGAATGGGCTTTAGGCTTATTAGGCAGTTTTTTGTGTCTAATCTCATAAACAAGGGTAATCAGAGATGTTAGCCATCTGGATAAAGATACCTTTGAAACTGGAAGTCCCTTTCTGTTTTCCGCATAGGAGACAAACAGCTGATCAGATTTTCTGAATTGTTTCGTCCTGTCCAAGTAGTACCTTAATTGACGATGAACATCCAGACAGTGTAATTTTTGTTCAGACCTATTTGAATACTCCGGGAAAAAGACAGGGAGGTCAATGCACTGGTTTAGATTTGACGCTGAAACCACCTTAGGCAAAAAGGATGGGTTAGTTCGTAAGGAAACTCTGTCCTTATGGAACACAAGGTAAGGAGAACGACAACTGAGTGCTTGAAGTTCTGAAATTCTTCTAGCTGATGTGATAGCCACCAGAAAGAGAGTTTTCCATGATAATAACTTTAAGGAACATGAAGCTGCAGGTTGAAAGGGGAAAGAATCAAAGAAGCAAGAACTAAATTTAGGTCCCAAGGAGAAGGAGGATTTCTTACAGGAGGTCTGAGCAGAAAAACTCCTTTCAAAAGGCTTTGCAGAGTTTGTGGGACATTAGGCGGATTCAGAAATACCCACATGAAAATTAGAAATAGCTGCCAATTGAACCTTAAGAGTAGATGGAGATGAACCTGCATGGAAGAGTTCAGCAAGAAAATCGAGGACTAGTTGGATGGAAGCGGTGAAAGGATCTATGTCCTTTCCTTGTGCCCAATATGAAAATCGTTTCCACTTACTCAAATAAATCTTCGAGTGGAAGATTTATGGGAAGCTATCAAAATATCTCTAACAGAGTGAGATAATTGAGGAAGCCTGGCTACGGTTGGAAGTGGAGGAACCAAGCAGTGAGGTTCAGAGAGGGAGGAGCTGATGAAACTGACCCGACTGATGGATCAAAAGATCTGGAACTAGGTCCAGATTCCACGGTCGCTCAAAAGAAATCGATGCAGAAAGGGGAACCACACTTGTCGAGGCCAGTAAGGAGCAATGAGGATCAATGAGGCCTTCTGAGCGATAGCTTTCTGTATTACTTGAGAGATCAGTGGGAAAGGAGGAAATGCATACAGAAGTCCCGGGGCCAAACTTGGACTAAGCGTCCCTGCTGGGTTGGCCTGGTAAAGGGAATAGAGTGAAGTATTCTCTGCACTTGCTGTTTTGGGAGTAGCAAAAGATCGCAGCAAGGCTGACCCCACTTGAGAAATATCTCTCTCACTACAGAGTCTTTCAGAGACCACTCGTGAGGCATGAGAATAGCTCTGCTCAACTTGTCCGCAATGTGATTGGACTTCCGGGGATGTGCGTTGCTATCAAACGCTGAGAAGAAATCGCCCATTGCCACAGTCTGAGTGCTTCTCGACACAGGGGTATGATCTGGTTCCGCCTTGTTTGTTGATGTACCACACTACAGACATATTGTCTGTCTGGATTGCAATCGTTCCCAAGGGAAGAGAGTCTTGAAGGGCTTGCAACGCTAAAAGCACTGCTCTCATCTCCAGAACATTTATGTGCAAGTGGCATTCGCTTGGTTGCCATGTGCCCTGGACTGTCCTGCCCTGATAATGCCCCCACCCGATCAGGAGGCATCCGTTGTCAGAGTAGCAACCGGAGGAGGTGGAACAAACGGTCTCCCAACAGGAGCTGGGGAAGACATCCACCACATGAGATGCTTTTGCACGCTTGCGTGATCATAATGGTGTGAGACATAGGAAGTTCCTGGTATGACCATTGAGAAAAGAGCATCCACTGAAGGATCCGCGATGTGGTATCTGGCCAATGGGAGGAGAGGTATGGCCGCTGCCATGATTCCCAACACCTTTAGAACTAACCTGGCTTTGGCTCTGTTGTTGTTGAGAAGAAGTGACACCAATTTTTGAATGTCTGATATCCTTTGGTTCGTTAGAATTGCAGACATGTTTACAGTATCTAAATTTAGCCTATGTAGGTAATAGGACAAGGCTTACAAAACAGACTTTTCGCAATTTATTGAGATACCCAGTGTTTGACAGACGCGAAAAGTGTAATCTCTGGCCATCAGAAGGAGATGCTTGGTGGGAGCTGTGAGGAGCCAGTCGTCCAAATATGGAAACACCTGGAATCCTTGTCGTCTCAGGTGAGAAGCTACCACTGCCATGCATTTGGTAAACACCCGGGGGGCAGTGGTGAGACCAAAGGGCAGGGCCCTGAATTGAAAATGACTGGTTCCCAGCCTGAAGCGGAGGAATCTTCTGGAGCGCCTGTTCATTTTATGTGATAGTACGCGTCCTGAAGGTCTATAGAGCACATCCAGTTTCCTTTTCCCAACAGGGAAGAATGGATTGCAGCGTGACCATCCGAAATCTTGTTTTCTTGACCGATCTGTTCAAGATACTGAGATCCAAAATTGGTCTCCAGTCCCCTGTTTTCTTTGGAACTAAAAAGAACCTTGAGTAGATTCCGATCCTAGTTGGTCTGCTGGCACTGGCTGAATAGCTCTTTTGCAAGCAGTTTTGAAATTTCCAAAGCTGCTATATCCCTTTGAGCTGCTGGAACATCTGGAATGGATTTTTTTGACTGACTTGGAGAACGAAGAAAGGGAATAGAATAACCTTCGAAATGATGGACTGTACCCATTTGTCTTGTGTCAAGGATAGCCAGGCTTCTGGTAACAGTGACAATCTTCCCCCGACTGCTTCCGAAGATGGGCAGACGGGCAACACCTCAGGGATGCTGAAAGGGCTTATCGGAAGACGTTTCTCGATTGCCCTGGTTCTCGCGGACCCTCTGCCTCTAGGGCGGCGTCTACCATTGTTGTTCCCCTCTGCCTCTGGCGGGAACCGACTTCGCGCCAGGCTAAGTCCCTTGAGATTGTTTACGGAACCATCTTTCCCCCTTCTGGCCTTTGGGGTAAGGCCTAGAAGGAGTGGAAACGGACTCCGACGGCAGAAAGGGTCTTGCCATCCGCCTCGCACCTAGTCAGGGTTTCTTTCACTTGTGGACCAAAAAGGGATGATCCATCAAAAGGAGTTTGTGAAAGACGCCTTGAAAGGTTCCATAAAATTGCATAGCCGCATCCAGGCGTGCCTAAATAAGGCTACCCCTGTTCCAGCGGCTCTGCTCGCTCCATCGGCCGCATAAGAGAGGAGGCATGGAGGAGTTGGAAATAGAATTAAGGATAGCCAGCTCGTGTTCATTTTTCTTGAAACCCGCGGCTGTAGGGTCCCTTAACATTTCACTCGCTTTGATCAAGTCCCTTTGAAGACGAGTGAAATGGCACAGGTAATTCAGCTTAACGCATAGTAAATGTCGCTGAGGAGAACTTCGCTTCCCATTACCTATCCATGGACCTAGATTCCTTGTTAGGTGGATGGACAGGCACTGAAGGATCAGCCAGTTCCTTCTTTGTGGCGGCAGCTACCACCATAGCATCCACAGAGACTCCTTTTGATAAAAATTCCTTGTCTGCTGGAGCTGTGATGAATTTGGAGGGTCTCCTGGGAGTGGGGTCCACTGAATCAGGAGCCGTCCATGCCTTTTTTGCAACCACCTGCATGAGGGGGTCGAAGGGGGGGGACACCCAGGAGGTGGAAGGACGAGCCAAACGCCTCAAGATACACAGATTCATCCTCTGAAGGGTTGAGGGCTGGCCAATTTCCCCTCTGTTTAAGGATCTCCAGAATGTCTGCAAATGAGACATCTTCAGAAGGGAACGGGGGGAACCCTCAGAATCATCCAGATCTGTGTCCGACGTGATAGACTCAGGTGAGTCAATGTGCTTCCTCTTGCACTTCCTCTTCCGAGGGGCTCTTCTGCCAAATCAGGAGAGGCCTCGAAGAGGATGAAATCCCCACAGGGGCTCCTGGTGACTGGAGCCTCTGCGGGTGAGGCAGTAACAGGGTGAAGTTTGGACTGACCCTATCAGCCAGCAGGTTGGCTAAGAAAGCAAGATCAGTGTAAGTGGTACCATTAAGTACTAGTTCAGAACAAACTTGGGCTTTGACATGGAGGTTCCTAACGTAACTGAAGAAGGACTTGTAGTTTCCCTTAGTTTTGGAGGCCAGTTTCAACTCATAATAGGCTTTGGAGGTTTTCTACTAGTGTTCTAATTTGCTTGTTGAGGCAGAGGAGGAAGTTTTTCTGATTTGTAATTTGTTCCTTTTTACCCTTGGACAACAGTTTCTTCCTTTTGTTGTAAAGCCTGGTAACAGAGGATGTCCACCAGACAGGTTTGTGTTTCCTTGAGGAGCAGATTTTAGTTCTGTTGGGTATGGCTGAGTCCATGCAATCGCACAGGTGCTTGTATACTGCACTGGCATACTATTCAGCATAGTTGTCTGCATCATCTGAGGGGGCAGTGGTGTGAAGCTGCTGATACCTTCCCTTAGGAGGTTGTAGTCAGCTTTTGAGAAGTTTTTTAGCCTGGTTATGGCTGGGGAGGGGTTGGGTGGGATAAAACTTCGAATGAGATAGACCGATGATCTGATCTCACCAGGGAAGAACATACTATGGGAGTGGTGCAGCAATAGCCCATGTTGGTGAGAACCAAGTCCAGTATGTTATCTCTCCTTGTGGGGGATAAGGCCAACCCATCTAGTGCGTTAGAACTGATGAAGTCAAGGAATCATTGGGTGAGTGCATTAGTCCAGGAATAGTTCACCCAGTGTATGGTGGGGTAGTTGAAGTCACCAAGCTTCAGTGTGTTAGGGGGTATCTTGATAGTCATTTCCTCAGCTGAAACATTACGCAGTATTTGAAAACAACAAAATGGTGGCACATGACAAAAAATGGATTCCAGAAATATTGAAGATACATTTCCACTACACAGGGCCACAGTAAGTTATGTTAAGCATATATAAACCATAGACAGAAAAAAAATTAAGCTGGTAGAAACATTACCAGAGCATTAAATGTAGTGAACAGAAATTCAGAAAAGTAGCTATGTATACAAAGAAAGGAACCTGTAGACAAGATGGACAGGATGAAATAATAGGAAGAAACACATAGCCAAGATGGAGGGAATGAAATAAAGACAGTGGGAGAAGGGAACATTGGCAGCAATAGGAAGATCTTTCGGTTATCTACAAGTGCAGCACCTCGCACTTAGTTCTGCGCAGCTTTGGGCGTGCCATCATTGATTGGCACGCCAAATGGGTGGGGATATCGAGGAAGACTGACAGGCATGCTAATTCGCATGTCAGTTTTTGTAAATTGCTAAATATTCAGGCACTCAATGAACTCCATCCTTTGATAAATTCTTACTTTTTCTCCTTTTTCAGGGGGGGCAAGCCCCCTGCACCCCCCTGTGGTGGCACTGCGCCCCCCACAACCCCGCTGCCTTGCAAGCACCACTCCTTAAAGCTGTTAAAATGTAGCAGTACCGTTTTGAGCAATGGTGTGAAGTCTGCCCGATTGACTGACTGAAAGGTGATTTACTGTATGCATTTTAGTTTTAATGTCCCTGATAAAACATTTCATTTTAGGTAATGAATGAAGTTTTATGCCCCTAATACAACATTACATTAATGTCATTTATGGTTGCTAGTGGCACAGATGCTGAATATTAATTTCATTCCAGTCTGCACACTGTTGAATAATCATACTGCTGCTGCCTCCACAGGGCTGGAGGTGTGTTTGGGGTGGATTTTGCTACTGAGCATCCTGCGAGGTACTACACTTGTAGATTACCGACCTTTCAGTACAGAAAAGTTTAACTGAGAGGGGGTATGGCCTTGTAACATACTGACTAAGGCAGTGATGCAGTGTATGTAAGAAGGTTCAAAACACTTGGGGATGGCAGCTGACACACTAAGAAAGCAGAGACGGACACGGGATCCTTAGCCATCAACAGCTCAAATTTTTTTTTCATCTAGGTGGTTCTCAATAGACTTTTGCTGCTGTGTTAATACATCCAACATGCAACTCATTTTCTTCTCCCAGTTGAATACAACAGCATGTAATCAAACTTGTAGCTAATGCATACTGCCTGTGAAGAGTCTCCAGCACAACACACCCGGATTCAAACTAAAAACAAGTATTAACCCAAGCTTGGCTGTGCTAAGGAGTTAGAAATGCTAGCCTAAGACAGAGGGAAGGAGAGAAAGAAAGACCTCCACATGGAATAAAAGTCACCTCTTTGAAACAAAATATTAGGAAAACCTAAGGTGCAGTGGTGCAGCGGTTAGCATTGTCATCTCACAGCAAGAGGTTCTCAGGTTTGACTTTTGGCTGGGTGCCTTCTGAGCAGAGTCTGCATGTCCTCCCTGTGTTCGTGTGGGTTTCCCTGGGTGCTCTGGTTTCTTCCCATGTCACAAAGATGTTTCTGGAGCATTTCTCCCCGGGCCTCTGCTGAAAATGTTTTTGTTCCAAGTTGGACTTTCCCGGTAAACAAATGTTAAATAAAGAAAAATAAAAAAATAAGCTTTTGAAATGGCTGGGGTAAACCAGCAGCAAGGCATTTCCATGACTTGTTAAACGGATTCTTCCAGCACCACTATGCTACTGCAGTGAACAGAGTGCCACTTTGGCTGGCCCATGTTCATTAATACACTGTTAATGAGGATAAATCTACAGCAGAACAAGAAAGTGGCAAAGAAATGAACAACCAAGGACCACAAAATGCAACATCATGAAATTTCAAAATACTGGAAACCAAAGGCTTCACATTTTAAGGCAGCAGATGAACACATCAGTGGGAGCGGGTTACAAAAACACAGATTTGGGTTCTACTTAAGAACTCTTTAATTTCAAAACACAAACAACTCATTTCTATACAAGGGATAAGAACAATAAGCACTA